>NC_056748.1:718531833-718741833 GCF_019279795.1 Protopterus annectens
CTTTTAATAATAATGAAACAAAGCTGCTCATTTTTTACCCAAAATATGCAGAAATTTCTCTGTAACTCCTGTATAGTTATATATTGAGCATAATACCTGAATTTATTCACCATGATTGTCAGTGATACCATATTGTAAAAAATAAAATAAAAGTGCCTATACTATTCTTCAAAAGATAAATTGGATAATGTCTATGTATATTGTTCTTTCTGCTTGACTAAACACTTGCACTTTTTAACAGTTTAATCAACATTCACTTCCTGGATTTGGAAATAAAGTTTCTAGTGTACAAACTGCAATGATCACTTTGAAGTTTGGAAGTATTTTTTATTTTTGCTCATATCTTCAATGACTAGAAGCACTCATGTTCCTGCCAACTCTGTTTTTAACGCTTACAGGCATACTATCTTGTTTGTTCATGGGACCGCCACTTACTACTGAGTTTCATCTGTCCCTTAATTGTGCACTTTTACATAACTTTATATCAGATTTTACTACTTGTTTTGATACAGCAGCACTTGCCTGACAAAGCACCAGTGTAATCTTTGAAAATTCTCATTATCTGGGCAAGTGCTATTTGGTAATATGTTAAACTGAATGCAACCCTCTTTAGAAGTTTAACTAGTTGTTAAAGTGCTGTTTCTACGCAGCATAGTTTCTTAGTGGTAGGATTTCTTCCACACAGTTCAAGTGCTTTGTCCTACCCACTGGTTACTACATGAGTTGAGTTTTGTAGTACCTTCCAGTTTCTGAGTGGGCCTTCTCTGGATATTCCAGTCACTGCCTACAGATCCAAAAAACATGATGGTTGGCTACAGTAAATTATCACCACATATGATGATGATGCATTTGTTCTTGTCCTTTTGGCCAGGGTAAAGGTGGACAAGCCCATCATTTTTGAAGAAGAGGTAAGCCAGAGCTAAGCCAAGGGTCTGCTGTGGATGTTAGAACCCATTAAGATCCAAGCCAAATTCATCAATGAAAACTGAAAAAAATAGGGTCTATATTAGAACATCGAAGTTTCTGAACTTTGAATGTTCTAATATCGACCCCTAATAAGCGAAAGCTGGAAATAGCGAAATTTCAGAAAACTGAATTCTTTCCTAGGGAAAGAATTCGGTTGCCCGTTCCTGTCACTTCGCTATTTTCAGCACTGTGGTGGAAAGTTATGGGTCAGGTTCAGGTAAGTGTGTGATTGTGTGGACGTGAGGGTTAGGGTGGGTCAGGTAAGTGTGCGAATGTGTGGACATGAGGGTTAGGGCGGGGTAGGTGAGTTAGGGTTAGGGCACAGGTGAGGTGTATGTGCGATAGTGACGGACCTTAGGGTTAGAGTTTGGGTTAAGGTAAGTGGGTAGATAGTGGTGTATGTATAGTTTAGTGTAGGGTTAGATTTAAGATTTTAGGTGTATGTGTGTGGATTGCTGTTTGTTTGGTGTGTTTACGTTGTGTGTATGTGTTTTGGAACAGTGAATTTTTCCCTAGGAAAAAAATTTGCTGTTCTGAATTTTTGATGTTATTATTTTTCTGTTACTAGGGGTCAATATTAGAACATTCGAAGTTCTGAAACTTCGATGTTCTAATATAGACCCAAAAAATATATAATAAATGAAACATACGTGATTCCAAGATGGCCGCTGAGCACTGAGCACACACTTTATGCTGCTCCTACAGCAGCTAATTTCATCTGCTTATTATAATCTGTATCTGATGTTAAACTTCACAAAAAAGTGATAATATTGATCAACGGACATACAAAGAGAAGGAAATCATCAACATTTTTGATCTTATCAACACTCTACCTGACTTATCCTGTGCTTACTTCTTCAGAGACTGGCTGGGTGGATGCAGTCGTATGGTGACAGGCCTCTCTTCAAAAACTGAGTTTTGGAATAGAGAGAGTAAAAGGAAAGCTGATCAAGTTACACAGTACCGATCTCAATTAATTATAAAAAGAAATTCAGCCAAAGATGACTACTCAGCAAGAGTCTATGGAGACTCTAACATCTAAGACCAAACTATCTTCTATAGTTACCCCAGAAAAGGACATAATAACCAAGAGACAGAAAACCATAAAAACACTACATGAATCTAACAATGGAGCCTCCAAAACCAAAGGGGAACCTGCATTTACACTGGATGACATTAAATCAGCCCTGCAACCACTCCAAGATGATATAAAAAGCTTCTCATACAAGCTTAACTCCTTTGGCTCTAATCTGGATCAAATAATCACAAGACTTAAACCTCATTGAAAATAAAACTGAAGAAAATGTGAAGAAAATACAGGCTCTACAAGCAAAAGTAAGTTTAAATGACAAAACTTTCTCTGATTTGGAACATAAAATAATAGACTTAGAAGCACATAGCAGAAGGAACACCATTATAATAAGAGGCATTCCAGAAAAGTTTGACCAAACTCAAATAGTGGCCATATTAACAGAAATCTTTGAAACAATCACTGACAGCAAAGGCCTCACTAAAGACATTGTAATTGAAAGAGCTCACAGAGCACTACGCAGATCACAGGATGAAGCTACTCCTAGACAAATATATGCCAGGTTACTAAATGCTGCACATACAAATACAATTCTTATGGCTGCAAAAAAGAAAAGTACTATTACATGTAGAGGGCACAAAATTACAGTTTTCCAGGACCTTCCACAACCCATAAAGGTTCAAAGGCAAGCTCTAGCTACTTTCCTGTACATTTTTAATTAAAAAGAAAACACGTTTTCAAATGAAGTATCCTGCTACTCTTTCCTTCCACCACAATGACCAGAAATATCTAATACAGACAGTGGATGAAGGAAAAAAAAAACATTCATGAGAGCATTCAATGAATTACCCTAGCAGTAATCCAGATGTAAGGCAAACAATTAAACTAACTAAATAACCATTCTGCTTTTTGTATCTTTAAAAGGCTTTAAGCAATAAGTTCCAGAAAAAAAAAAAAAAAACTCTGATTTATATGGAACCAAAAAGCTTGCTACAATTGATTTTCCAGCCAGGATTAATTTATATGGTTCAAAATGTTCAACAAACTTCAAACTATCAATGTTTCACTAAATGGCACTAAAAATCTAAATCACAGTGCATTTTCCTTAACAATTTAAATACTTCCATAACTTGATGAAATAATAACCAAACATCTCTTTTTTTGGTTTGGAATCACCCCTAACTGTAAATCAACTTACATGGAGCATATCTGGGAGTTTCCTGTGCATTCTGGTTGTCCTGAAGGTTGTTTCCCGCATTTGACATGAAAGTAGTGCTTGGGCCTAGCCTTTCATCGTGGGTGTTCTTTGTGGCTTTCCTGGGCCTTGTTCTTGCACTCTGAGCCTTTTTCCATGCTTCCATAGCCATTTCAATGTTCCATTACCCAGAATTCAATGGGAACATTGGCAGATAACTTCACGAGGTCAGGTCACCGAAAATGAAGCAGTGCATCACTGGGATTGCTGCAGTCACTGATTCAGTCAGTAATGGGCTGTTTTGTTTTAAAATAACTATTTTCTGAGGATATCAGGTTTCCTGTGACCTCCAGTTGCTGCAGAACAATGGATTTAAAAGTACTATACATATGCTTTCTTCATATAATGTTCATGAATCACTTAAACAGATATACATAACATGCGTATGAGTCCCCTCTCACTCTCTTTAATAATCTACTGCTAATGAAGTGCTCCAGGGTTTCAAGTTGGGGAGAGGAGAACACAAAAAAAAATGTTTTTAAATGTTACAAATCAGCTGCTACTTTAGGTCTCTGCTGGGGTGAACTGCATCAAGTACCTCCTTTCCCCACCTACACCCATGTCTCATCATTTACATCCAAGAAATTACACTAGCAAATACTTTCATATATGGGTTAGCTAATATTGTCTAAACTGTGTGAAATGGTAATAAGCACATATTATGTATTTATGTATTTAGGGCAGTTAACTAAAGCTTTATATACTAAGGGGACCTGAATTACTTGCAATCATACACACGTACATACTTACTCCCATGCTTGATCTCATTATCCACTGCACTGAAATGTTTTGATGGTTGCATTTACTTTAGTATACAATGCTAACGTACTAGATTGCTTTCCTGGATTAATATTTAAGCATGCTATTCTTGCTTTAACATAGGAGATGTAATGCAAATTGATGCACATGTTTTTTTATGCTCCTCTTCTGTAGATATTTCTTCTCTTGACTTAGTATATTATGAATACAGACAAGAGATACTCTCCCCACTCCTATCTAATGTTTTATTTTGTAAGAGGGAGGACAGTTTATATTAGATATATATTACAGAGAGGTAGTCTAATAGATTAGATAGAACGGTATCTTGCTGGTCATGATCATAAGCAAAGGATGCACACACTAAAGCCTAAGTAGACTACCTGCTTCTTGATTATTAGTTCCGTACTTTTGAAGAAGGGCAAATACATTAGTTTGTTACACCTTGGTCAGGTTCTAGTGGTAAACAAGGAGCATCTTTGTATTTATCCCGAGATATAACTAACTACTTTAAACTTCTAAATATTTTAATAATAAAATACTGACTAGAGCATGCTTTTCATGATATCTAATATTAATTTCCAATTTATTGTATTCAGAGTCATGATGCCTTTGGCACTATTCCATTTTCAAGTTAAACTAAGTTTTTCATGAAGAGGCAAGGGAGTGGGTAGTCCAATGCTTGCTGACACTTGGAATACAGGGATTAGTATGTTTGTCTCCCTGCTACTTTATAATGCTATTCTATACACCCAAAATTGTCTTGTAATACACAATACGCAATTGTTTGTATCTTATATAAGATAATTTCAGGGAGTTTTCTAGTTACGTGCTAGGTTTGTGGTAGGGTACTTGGATGCCACTCTACTCAAATTAACTTTTTTACTTAATAGGACATCAACTCACATTATGCTTAATATAATGATAAGTTTATACAAATTACTTTCTTTAAAATTACTTGTACAATATTCTACACTTAAATCCTAAAGCATAATGTTTAAAGTTAACTCTTCGAATATAAATGGTCTTCAGGAAAATAAAAAAAAGAAATTGATTATGCACCTAATTTACCAGGATAATTCTAAAATGTTCTATTTACAAGGGACACACCTGACAAATGACCAATGGGATGATGATAGGAAAAGAAACTGGATCAGACATACAATATCAGCTGGAAATAGCCTTTCATCGAAAGGTACTGTCATCTTATTTAAAAAAACTTCCCTGAGGAAATGTTAACCACTAAATCAGACCCTAATGGTAGGTGGTGTCTATTTTCCTGTCCTTAATCTCAATTAAACTGCCCTATACTTTTTCTAAACATATATAGTCCATGTACAAACCAGCATCTATTTGTTTATGAAATTCACAATCTATTATTACAATATACCAACCATTTCTTTATTATAGATGGTGACTGGAATGCACTTATTGATCCCTTGAATGACAGCTCAGACAAAAACAGGAAACAACCCACCCCAACTGACTGCATCTATTCATGACCTGATAAATAATTTCAACTTAATTGACCCATTCCAAATATTTGATCATGATATAACGGCAAAAAAATATACCTACATCTCATAAAGTCTGGTCTAAAATTGACTTTTTCCTAATTTCGGATGTCTTCTCAAATAAAATTAATAATTCTGCCCTTGAGGCAAGATCTATCTCAGATCACTCTAATGTATCAACCTAACACAACACTTTAATGGCTGCAGCAGCAGTCCTACTTGGATGTTAAATATTAATATCTTTAAAAAAGATGATGTTATAAACAAAATTAACTAATATCTGAAACAGTTTGAGCTTGACTCCTATATATGCTCCATCCCCTTTGATGTTCAATGGGCTGCTGCCAAAGCTGTTATCAGAGGGATACTTATACAAAAAGCATCCTTTTATAAAAAAGGAGCAAAGGTGTATCACTGACCTCCCTAATGAGTACAAGAAGATCGATTTACAACTTCAAAATAAATACTCCCTGGACCTAAAAATAAACCACATGAGACTCAAAAAAATACTCCTTTTATCAACAAAATCAGTCCTTAGCTGAATTAAGACTCCTGCATAGATACTTGGAATGGGCATAACCCCCCCTCTAGGACACTGGCCAAACTAATAACATCAAAGATGGCCCAAACTATATATCCAAATTAAAGTATAAAGGAAAAACCTTATACAGTAATTATGACATTATTAATCCCTTTACAGATATCTTTACTGAAATTTACAACCACACAAACAAACTAATAAAGACATCTACAAAGAATTCCTCAATAAGCTAACCTTTCCCAAACTAATTGACACACAACATAATCTATTTGCTAGTCATATAACACTGAATGAAACAAAGTTAGCTATCATAAAGCTCAAACCCAACAAGGAGCCAGGACCAGATGGCTTTACAGGTGAATTTTCCCAAATTCTTAATGATCAACTTATTAGAATTCTTCTTAACCTATACAACTACATAATCCTCAAGGGGATTACTGATAAATATATGAACAACTCTAAAACAATTCTCATCTTGAAACCTAATTCTGACAAGCATAACCCTCTTAGCTACAGACCCATTGTACTCATTAATATAGATGTTAAAATTCTGACGTCTATCCTAGCAAGTAGAATGCAGAAACTTCTGGCTTCAAGTATTTCACCTGAGCAATTAGGTTTCATGAAACAAAGACAACTATGTGACAATACCCTCACTTTAGACACAATAATGTTATTCCCAAAAAATGATAACCACCTGAGATACACACGCACGCTCGATGCCACTAAAGCTTTTGACAATGTGGACCTAAACTTCCTATATTTAACCATGCAATACTTCAACTTTCCTGAATTTATGATTAACACTATAAAAATGCTTTACAACAATGCTACTACCTCTCTGTACATTAATAAAACAATGTCCCACCCTATTAAAATCGCGAATGGTACTAGACAGGGTTGCCCCATTTCACCATATCTGTTTAATATTTATCTCAAACCTTTCCTACCACTTATTAACCAAAAAACCTATCACCATATACCAAGAGTCTTTAACATAGAGATAAAATATTCAGCATTAGCAGATGATTTAAACATTTACTTCGAACTCCCGAATAGTGATCTTCATAAAATTTGTAAGTCAATAAGTCTTTTTTCTGCTGCTGCAAATTATAAACTAAATCCCACAAAATCTTCTGTTTTCCCTTTAAATCCTCATAAACATCTAGAATCTTACTTCCCCCTGTCTGACATACCTGTCAAATATTCAATCAAATATTTAGGAATAAACTTTATGCACACACATCATGATATAATGAAAGCAAATCTGAGTAAAGTCTGGGAACAAATAAACGACCCATCCAGATGGAAAAATATCAATTTATCCTTACTGTCAAAAACTGCTACCATTAAAATGAACATTCTCCCTAGGATATGATTTCATCCAAACTTCATAAACTTAAATATACCCCAAAATTATTTTCAGTAAAATGGAAACCACCATCTCTAAATTCATTTGGTTCCCTAAATCAACCAGAATCTCTTATATTTTTATTTATTTTATTTATTTACATTTGTTGACCAGGAGTGCCCGACTGGATGTAGGTCCATTTTCAGTGGAGGCCCTGGAAGAAAAGCTCCACAGTTAAAATATGCAGACAGTAGTTATATTGGATTTACATAGCAATTAACAATTTGATCAACATAGCAATTAAAAATTACAAGTAGTTAGACTTAAGAGCATCCGAGCTTGCTATAATCAAGGTAGTTAGTGGGGTGGAAAGAAAGGTAGTGGGTGGATGGGGTGGGTGATATCAGAGGGGGAGTTGCAAGGGCATAGCCAGCATGTTTTAGGTGCACTTTTAGTAAAGTTTTGAAGTGGGTGCATGATGGTACAGAGGTAATTGTGGGTGAGAGGGAGTTCTATACTTTGGCTATGGCACAAGAGAATAGTGCTTCTCTAGCAGAGTTATTGGCTTTAGTGACCTGTAAGTGATTTTTGTTGCTGGATCTTAGTGGTCTGGTGGTGTGATATGGTTGGAGTAGATTCTGGAGGGTTGGGAATTTTAGTGGATGGTTTACTAGTTTGTGGGCGAGTGCGAGTTGATACCATTGAAGGAGGTGAGGGAGTTCAAGCCAGCCCAGTTCAGCAACGGAGAGACAGTGGTGACTATGGTAGGATGCCCCTGTGGCAAATTTGGCAATTTTGTTGAGGTAGGTCTCAAGCTTGTTTAGATCACATTGCCTTAGGTATATACTGGAGAGGCATAAAGTAAGGTGGAGATAAGGTGGGAATTTGCTACTGAAATCTTTGTTGCTTTGGTGAGAAGTTGCTTATTTCTGTATGACACTCCTCATTTTTTTTGTGGACTTTTTTTATGGTCATGGATATGTGAATGTCAAATTTTAGTTTATTGTCTATTTCAACTCATAGCAATTTGGTGTGTTGTGTTGGGTGTATAGTGGTGTTGTCTTTTGCTGTGCTGTTAAAGTGAGAGTTGTTTTGAGTATTTTTGGTGGGTTGGAAGATGAGTAGTTTAGTTTTGGGTTGAGTATTAATTGGGCATCGGATAACCGAGTTTCAACAGAGGAAAAGGCTTCCTGTGTGACTTTTTGCAGTTTGGGTAGGGACTGGGCTGAGCAGATGATGGTTGAGTCATCTGCGTATTGTATGAGTGTGCCATGTTTGGTGGCAGAGGCTAGATTATTGGTGAAAACAGAGAAGAGTAGGGTTCCAAGGATGGATCTTTGGGGAACCCCTATAGAGACAGGTAGTTGGGGAGATATGTCATTCTGCCATACAACTGATTGTTGGCAGTCAGACAGGTAACTCTGAAACCAGTTGGTGACTGATTGAGAGAAGGATAGGTTATTGAGGACAGAGATGAGTTGTTTGTGTGGGACCATGTTGAATGATTTAGATAGGTCCAGGAAAGTAGCAGAGGAGAGATAGCCATTGCCTTTATGCTGAAGGATAGTGTTAGTAAAGGAGAGTAAGGCAGTGGTGGTGCTATGGTTTGGTCGGACACCATGTTGAGTATTGGAAAGGAGGTTGTTAGTAAGGAGGTAGTCTGAGACTTAAGAGTGACTGCATCCCTCTAGTATTTTGGATAGTGGAGAGAGAATAGCTATGGGGTGGTAATTGGTTAGTTTTGTGGAGGGGCCACCTTTGTGGAAGGTAATTATATGTGATACTTTCCATAGTGTGGGAAAGTAACTTTCTGACAGAGATTGGTTAATCAAGATGGATACTGGCTAGGCTAGAGCATCAGCTGGGATTTGTAGGTATTCACTTGGGAGGTTGTCTGCTGCTAACTTGGTGGGCTTAAGTTTAATTAAGAGGTTTTTTTTTATCTTGGAGGTAGGAACAGGAGAAAAAGAGAAGACAGTGGGGAAATTAATAGTTGAAGGTGTGGGTTGAAGTGGAGGGAGGTTGTGTTGTCTAGCTAGTGATAGTATGGTTTGTGTGAAGTGTGTGTTGAATGAGGTAACACTACTTGCGGAGGAGTGAGGGATGTTAGGAAGAGGGGTACTGACTTTACGTGGGTGGAGAATGGAGTTTATGGAGGACCAGAATTGTTTGGGGTTGTGTTGAGAGGAGTCTAGGGCAGACTGGTAGTATTGGAATTTGTCATGTTTTATTAACTTTTTGACTCTATTGCGTAGTTCTAGAAATTTCTGTCTAGTTGAGGGGGTTTTGGTTTTGTGTCAGTGCTCCCAGGCTTTATCCCTGTTTTTCATTTCTGACTTAGTGGTTTTCTGTAGCCATGGGGAGGGTTGTGCTTTGGTTCTGGAAAGTCTTATGGGGGCGTGGTAAGTAAGGATGCTTAGGAAGGTAGTATTAAAAAATTCAACTGCGTCATCAAAACTGAGGTACTGTAGAGGTTGCCAGTTACATTCTTTGAGGGATGAGATGAATGTGAGTGGGTTAAAGGTTAGTTTTTTATGTATTTGACAGTAGATGACAGGTTTAACTTGGTATAGGTGTTTTTTGAGTAGGAATGTTGGGGAGTGATCACTGAGGCTATCCGATAAGCAGCCTGCTATATATGACTGGGGGCTGTTACTGACTAGTATCCAATCCAGGGTAGTGTGTTTGTTGGCGTTTTTATTTATCCTGGTTGGCGACTGGACTAGTTGGGTGAAGCCATGAAGGTTTAGATGATGGGTTGGATGGCTGCCAGAACAAGATTGCCAGTCAATATTGAAATCACCTAAAATTATAGTTTCTTGTGAGAGATGGTGGGCAGTCCAGCTGAGGAAGTTTTCTAGTGGAGGGATGTTTTGGCTAGGTGGGAAGTAGCATCCAATTATGTTGATGGTTTTATTTTGGTTTATTTTGATTTTGGTATATATTATTTCTTCAATGCCTATTTGTGGAGCTGATGATTTTAAGATCTGGATGTTTAGATGCTGTTTAAGTATTATAGCTACTCTGCCTCCTTTCTTGTTTAGCCGGTCTACTCTTAGTATGCCGTAACCGGTAGGGAGGATTTGCTCACTGGTAATGTGAGGTTTTAGCCAGGTTTCTGTCAGGATGACTATATCTGGGGAGTACAAGTCTATGGTGGCATGGAGTTCATGGACCTTGTTGGATATACCTCTAATATTTAGGCATAGTAGCAGGAGGTCACTTGGCTTTCTATTGGCTGTGATTTGGGAGAAGTTGTGGTTTCTAGTCTGATTATGAGGAGTAGAGTTGGAGATGGCGGGGCCAGGGTTGGGGTGGATGTCTCCACTTAGGGCTAGTTTTGATATGCATGAGGTTATTAATTTTCTCAGTTTTTGAATGTGTTTTTTTTTATTAGGGAAACTTTATGATTGTGTTCTGTGGGTAATAGGTATGGTGGGAGGGTTACTATGTTAAGTTGTAGGGATGCTTTCTGTTTGAGTAATATAGTTGATAGAATATGTGGGGGATAGAGATGGTTCTTGAGTTGGTGGGAGGGGAGCTGAGTGAGGGTGAGACATAAGTGGTGGTGTGAGTAGTAGTAGTACAGTGGTAGTGGTTGAGTGGGGGAATGATGGAGTTTTGGTAGGATGTAAGATATGCAAGGAGAGTGCATGCAGTGAGCATAGGTATGGTATGCTTATACATGTTAGCTGAGGAGGAGGGATAGTAGTGGGAAGATGGAGGAGGTAGTGTTGGGTGTAGTGCTGTGGTTAGCTGTTGGAAAGATAGGAGGGGTTTGCGTGTATAATAAAGGTAGGACCACTGGGGGCAGGTGGAAAATAAGGGTAGGATGGGGAGCGGAGTGGGCAGAGACCCTGTTAGTTGCTCTTATGAGGGGGCTGGAAACAATCAGGTAACAGAGTAAACTGATATAAGAACATATGATAGCGAATGTAGAGATTCAGGTAGGTACCCTGTATTTCCACTATCAGTTAGCAGTTTTAGTATGTTTTATGGCAGGGCTGAGCATAAAGTGCTCAAAGGCTGGTTATAGTTTTAAAAATGGTGCCTGCCACAGGTAATATTTATTAAATTTGGGATTGGCTTAAGGTAAGAAACAGGGAAGGGGAGGGGGAGAACAAGGGTGTGAGCAGGCAGCTCTTTTTTACTGCTGCTAATGAGCCAAGATCCAAGCAAAGACAAGTTTGTGTTTAAGAAACAGTCAGAATTGACCAAAGACTGCTCTGAAGCTGTAAGTCATTTCTTAGGTGGAAAAACAGGATAACCTGTATCAGTAGGCTACTGTGGTCTCAATTTAAATTAACACACAGAATTTGCTCAGTTATGGATACTATTTGCTAACAGAAGGGAATAAAAGAGAAAATGGAAGTTGAGTGTGTGTGTGTGTGTGTGTGTGTGTGTGTGTGTGTGTGTGTGTGTGTGTGTGTGTGTGTGTGTGTGCGTGTGTGCGTGTGTGCGTGTGTGCATGTGGAGGGGGGCTGCTTAGAAGCCAAAGCAGAGTGCTCTCCAGGGGATAATGAATATTAGCTCAAACAGGCAGACACATACTCAAAGTTAACTTTAGCTGTTTGTGTTTGCAGACAGTTCAGACCTGGACTGCGCTTTTCTTATAACAATGTATCCACTGGTTGGACACAAGATAAAGGTGGTACAGCAGCTGAATACTTAGATAATAAAAAACTAATACTCCCAAAACAAAAGGGTGGATTTATTCTCCCTGATTTTAATCTATACTACAATATAGATTCATAGGTTCATAGGCTGGTACTAGGCTATCGGCCCTAGGGCCTATACAAGCCTAGCCATAACAATCCCCTGGCTATTTCTTCACACACTATTTACTTCCCTGGACCCCTGTCTAGCAGGGTGACTGATGTGATCCCCGGGGTGAATTTCCTTTCTCCCATCCAATCATCAAGGTTCCTTTTGAAGAGGGCCAAAGAGGTACTCTGCTTGACATGTATGGGCAGTCTATTCCAGAGTCTGGGGAGTCTCTGGGTCAGGAACCTATCCCCCCAGCATGTTTTGTTTATTGTGATGACAAGGTTTAGAACCCTGGAGTGTGTGGCTCTGAGGGATTGGGATTTCTTTAAGTGTAGCATGTCCAACAGCTCTGGGTTTGACATGACCTTGTATGTTAAGCAGAGATCACCTCAGAGTAGACGATATGCAACAGAGTATAGCTGGAGTTTTTTAAGGTGGTCAGCATAGGGCATCTGCTTTAGGCCTGTGATTCTTTTAGTGTGGTATTTCTGCGGAATTTCCAGTTGTTGCAGATGTCTTGAGAGGTACATACCAAATGGGGCATTGTATTCTATAATGGGTCTAATGAGGTATGAGTATAGTGGGACAATGATCTCCTTTTTACTGGATGAAAAGCCCTTAGTGATGAGGTGTGCCACATAGAAGGATTTACTGACTGTTGTGGCTATGTGGTTATTGAAGGTGAGATGACTGTCCACCTGTGTCCCTAAGTCTCTTATCACACTTTCGGTGTTTAGTGTACTGCCACCTATGTGGTAATTCACGGGTACATGTTTTTTCCCAGAGGGGATAACTATACATTTCTTGGCACTGAGCTTGAGCCCATGGCTCTGGCACCAAGCATCTGTTTCTGTAAGGCCCTTTTGTAGAGTATCGACATCATTTGGGGATTCAGTAATAGCTCCCAGTTTGCAGTCATCTGCGAACTTTGTTAGCCAGAGTCCCTTAGTGTTGGCCTGTACTTCAGAGAAGTAGATGCCAAACAAGAGAGGTCCCAGGACTAAACCCTGAGGTACTCCACTTGTCACTTGTCTGGAGCGGGATTTGGAGTTAACTACTTTTACAGTGTGGGTTCTGTCAGTAAGCCAGTTGGCAACCCATCGAGTGATGTAGGGATTAATGCCCAACTTAGTAAGTTTATCTATGATTCCAGAGTGTGGGATAATAAATGCAAACCGTTTACAACAAATTGCAAACTATGAACCATAGATACATGGACCCCAATCTGGGTCAAAATCTGGTGCAAGTATATACAATCACTCAAATTAAACCCTCGCTCTATCCCATATTTAATGCTTAACAGTGAATACAAATCTAAAATTCATCTTGCATTAAAAATAAAATTAACATCTTTCAAGCATTGTTGCACTCTGTTAATCTACAGGATACTCTCCTTGTTCTCCAACCAATTCACCTAAACCCAAATATAAAAATCAATAATAACATGATAGACCTATTTAGCCTTCCCATAATTAAAAATGCCATGGTATAGCAATTTTATCATCCTAAGATCTTTGCTGCTGTCAAAGAACTCTTTGGGGCCCAAAGTAGATATGACCCCATATTAAGACAACTTAATTCATTAATAAAATAAACATTTACTAACACCAAAGTGAGTGAGCAGGATGCAACTCTAACACAGTCAATTATTAAAACCTTTTCCCTTAGGAACAAAATGCTAGCTCATGCCTACAAGCTCTTAAAAAACATCAAATATCAACAATCGTGTCTATATTCCAAATACTGGATTTCTACTGAGTCCAAATATGAAGCAATTCAGAACACCCTAAATCTAACCCCTTTTTTAATTTATACCCAGCTTATGATCAATAATGACTCATATTATACTCCAGCAGTCCTATTAAAATTTGGATACAACAAAAATCTAGCATGTCCTTTCTGTTCCCTCCAGCATGCAGATTTACGCCATATGTTTTGGAGTTGTAAAAACATATATAAATTGTGGTGCTCCCTTAGAGCTCAACTGGAAAAAAATGGGCTACGAGAAGACTACCTTCTCCTGGGCAAATCGCAATCCTGAATATAATTCCTAAACCTTTAACAGGAGTCCGGAGACACATCCTAATAACCATGTGTGCTCTTCTCAAATACTTTATACCTAAGAACTGGGTAAACCCTCAGGAATCTCTTGGGAGAATTTTAAAACAATGGTAATTAAGTATATATCTGCACATAAACTGTGGTCTAGCAGTAAAAAGAAAAAACACTATTTCCAGAACTACTGGTGCAGTCTCTTTGACTTAATTCAAGCAAAGTAATCATCATCAAACATTTATTACTATAAACATTTGACTTAATTTAAACAAAGTAATCATCATACAACATTCATTACTATAAACATAATCTGTGAAGACCTTTGTGTGCGAATTTTCTAGTCTTATAACAAATAAATACTGATGATACTCTATTGTTAATCACATTAGTGAGATGCCCCTTTATACACTTGTCAAGGCATCCAGACTGTAAATAGTGTAAATAGTGCTGTTCTAACAATATACCCCCTTTCCTCCCTGATTTTACTCATAAATCAGACATACATGTTTTCTTCTAACCATTATTCACCCTCCGGTTAATTAAGGATAATTATATCTTTTCTTGTATCACATTAGTTATTATAAAGGAGTCTCTCTATTACTATCTTTGCCTAAGGTTAATGTTTTGGTATAGCAACCCTGGGTGTTTAGGATAGTAGTTAATCCTTCTTCTCCTTTTATTTTTATTTTAGGTTCCTAGTTATTGCCCTGCTATGGTAGAATATGTATGCTTACTCACATTGTTAAAATCTCTTTGTATAGCAAATACTTATTTATGTATGTAATATATTATGTTTTTTTGTTATGTTTTTGTTTTTACTTTGTATAAATCTTGCAAAAACCAATAAAAATTATATTTGAAAAAAAATAAATGAAACATACGCAATGTCTGAGATTTCAATTTGAAAATTTCAGGGAGTAACAGCAGGGTGATCTGCAAAAAGCACATAAGATATACCCTTATATAGAGGTTTCAGTGCAGCATATTAGTTGTCAAACATTTTAGATGATGGAAATAGCACATTGCAAATTGAAATAAAACTTTTGCATAAAAGGTAAAGGATTTTTACCTCTAATGTAAAGAAAACTCAGTAAAGAATGGTGCACATATTGAACACAGCGCCTAAATGGAAAAGGTAGCATAATGCAAAATGTAGCAGTAAAGGCATGTGCACTAAAGCCATTGCTGCCGGACTTTAAAAGAGTATATGTTATCACCATGTAGGAAGAAAACATGTATATTGCTATAACCATCTTCTCGGTGATATTTGTAATAACCAACCAAAAACTGCAACCAGCAACCAAATAGAAAACTAAAGAGTTTATGTATAATCAACGCAACTATTTAATTAAAATTAAATTTGTTCTGTTAACTATAATCAAGCTTTTAGGTTTTGATATTTGTAATAACATGTAACTTTATAAGGAAAATTAACAGAGGTCTGAGTTCTTTCTACCAAAGGTTAAATATAATGTGTTTTAAAACAAATCATAACAAAATAAGTCAATGTGTTTTAAAACAAATCACAACAAAATAAAAGTCATATGTGTATATATATATATATATATATATATATATATATATATATATATATATATATATATATATATATATGTATGTATATCATATACTTTTAAACAAGAAAATCTGTTTCACAGACAATGGAATTTCTAATTAATGGAAACAATGCAGATAGACAAAATTCTACTAAGATACTTGGATACAAAACACACTCAGGAATGCCCTTCTGACCTCAGCTATAGCTCATTGCTTATTTACATGGCAAGTAAATGGTCATAACGATGGCTTCACTCTATACACAATAGCAACAATATCTGCTTGGCTAATAAAAAGAAAAACAAATGGTTGTTGTTGCTTAGAGTTTAATGAGGACTTAATGCACATGCATACTAGACAGTGGTTTCACCTTATCCTTGCCAGCAATGCTTAAAAAAAAAAAAAAAATACATAGACAGCCAGAACTGGTCAGACAATCCTCATAAGAGACTATAATATTAGCTTAAAAAAAAAAAAAAATCAGAAGCTTTAAATAAGATACTTGAGTTCAAACAGTAGAATATGCTACATAATGATGCCACTGGTCAATAATAGACAGTCCCCCAACAACAACAACCAACCATATTAATTACATCATAAACATTACCTACTCTCAAACCCAAAGAATGGCTTCTCTCCAGGATGACTAGCTACGGGTGCATCTCTCTAGGCTACCTACCACCTGACTCAAATAAGCTCCTTTGAGCTGATTGTGGCAGTGCTGTCTCAATAAAATGCTTCATTCTAATAAGTCCAAAAAGAGGATGCCCTACATGCAGACTGAAACAATCACCAGATCTTTTTTCCTTAGCAGATTAAGATAATGTTTGCCTTACTCATTGAAAAATCTTAAATTGTTGTCTTTCTTGTACCAGAGATCAGCTATTTATATTATTTTTCTGTTAGCACTGCTGTCTGTGGTACTACCCACACTGAGACTTTTGCTAGCCATAGAGCTTGGATATACAGACTGACCCTAGTAGACGTCACTCACAGACTGTACGGCAAAAACTGACAGCTACAAAAGAAATTGACAACTTATTCCAGACTCTTTAACTTGCCACACTATGAGCCTTAGCAGAGCTTACTGTCAAGTTTGAGCTTGGCTCAAGCAGACTCTGGCTCACCTGCTAGAAGGCCATTGCGTATTCAGGCTTTGCTACTCACCTTAGGATTCATACATTTTGTCCAGCTGGAATATGTCATGTCTTGGTGCATGCAGAGTTAAAACTAGTGTATTTATATGATCTTTTTTTCTGCATACATGTGTTTCTAGAGGTAACTATACTTGATTTCTATAGAATATTTTCTTAGGAGTGCTATTTAGCCAATTAGTGGTTAATTTGGTGTTTAAATTAGTTATGTGCACCATAAGTGCTATTGCTATATTTAAACAGCTTGTTGAAGGCCTGTACTAACTGACATTATTAAATGCTGCTTATACAATTTGTTAATCTTTAAGACTGGGTACAGTGCATTACTGTCTTGACATCAGCAAACACCTGATATTTTATGTGAGTTAGGTAACTTTATTAAAATACAGGTTACTAAAATTTCGTACAATATAGCACAATCACTAAGAATTTACAGAAAAAAAAGAAAACATGCTCTGAATAACATTCTTGATCAACGTCAGACAAAAATAGATGTTAGCAATTGAATTGACTTTGATACATTGTGTACCATTTCTACTTGCTGTTCTGTTAAATAACTGTATTAATTTTCTGACCAAAGTAAACAGGATTGTATTGTATACATTACTGCAGCATGCAGTTTTCAAATAGACCAGTTAAAGACAGGGGTCAACAGTACTACTAGTTCTGAATAATTTTCTATAATTTTTAACAAAACAGTGGGTATACTTTAACAGTGATTCCCTTTTAGCAACTTGCAACAAGGATAACTAAATTGCTAACTGTACATTCTTAAGGTGTGGCCAAGTCTTATTCTAAAATTAGTCATCCAGTAAACTAGATAGCAAGATTAGGTATATTATTCCAAGCAACATGTTCAACCCACTGCTTTTTGTCTATTATTTGTAAAGTAGATCAGATAGCAAGGTCAATAACCCTGTTACATATATTAGACTCATCTCATTGCATATTTTTGTAACAATTTTTTTGTGAAACACTTCATTTCTTTACAAATACTTTATTTTTATTGTTTGTACTTTTGCCCACTATTGACCTTGCCATTACACACTGCACATTACCTGAATTATGATAATCCTAATGCATTAACTCTGGCCACAACAAATTTTTATAATAATGCTTTGTTCCACTATCTGTATATATTACTCTTGTAACTTCTAAGTCTACTTTGAATATGAGTGATATTTACTTAGCAATCCTTCCCTGCCCATTATTTTCCTATACCCTGACTTTCGCTCACCTTGCACATTATACCATTGTTAAGTTTGATAAAATATTTGCCCCTTCAATGCTTCAAAACTGGTAATGTTCATTTTAAAAAGCTATTGCCATCTGCCTTCTGCTGACTGATACCATCTCATAAATTTTTAAATGACTGCACTACACTGACAAAAGTCATCTGACTTCCTATTTTATGAAATTTGCTCAGTATTTCTTAACGCTTTTCATCTACAAACTACTCAGTTGCTATCACTGTCCCTGTTTAGATGGGAAATTATTTCTTCACTGCCTTAATATTTAACTTAGATCTTCACATTTTTTAACAAAGACTAATTGTTCCTTCACATTCAAATCCTTGTGGCAATAAAGCCTTCACAGATATTGGACCTAATTTCTGAAACACTATTCCTAATTCTGTTATATTGTTTCTCTCGTTTTCCTCATTTAATGTTGAGCTACAGTATGTTCCTGTAAAAATCAAATACCAATGCTTGAGTTGGTTACATAATCTACAATTAAATTTGGTTGGCCTTAGGCTATCATGTCAAACTGGTTCTGGGTCACTTGGTTGTATGCTTTCTTTGCAACATAGCTGAGGTCAATAAATGCTGCAGTATTCTTCAGAATATGCCCTGTGGGGGGTTGCATTCATGATGTGCAACATGTGAGACTAAAGTCAACAAAATAAATTGAATCTCTGCACATTCATTCTCAGTTAGACTAATAAAACAAGACATGCTTCCGAACTTTTTTTTTTTTTTTTGAATACGTATCAGGCAGGTAGCATTTATCTTTTATGTTTATTCAACTGTATGATTATTCTTGTTGCCGTCTACATCATATAGGTTTTGGCACCAAGAGTCCCAATAATGACTCAGTTTTGATTAGAAGCATGATTGATAGTAGTCAGAAAAGTAGAGATGGGAATAAGTGTCTGACACTTTTTCCTCCATCGTGGAGGTCAGGGTATAGTTGGCAGAGTCCCAGCATTGGAGTTATACTTCCGAAATGCCTGGATGTTTCCAGCTTCTTAATTAGTGACAAGGGCACCATAAACCTGCCAAGGAATACACATACTATATCTGTTATTATGGGTGTATGAAGTATGCATCTGCAGTGACTGACTGTAGCAAGCAAGACATTTCTGGGAGTGGTGACAGGACCACTGAAAACATTTCCTTTAACCCCCTGTTGGATGATAGTCATGATTCCAGGTTCTCACCTCTCCAGACCCCCCCCTCCCAAGTATCTTAGGAAGATGGCAAGGATCAGAAGAAAGAAAGGGCTGAAACAGGAAAGCAGCTTGATGGTCATACAAGGGTGGGGCCAATTAATTTGTTGACCCAATTTAAGTAAAATAATAATGCATTAATACTTCGGAGTGATCAGTGATTTATATGCTAAACTGCTATGGTTCCCACTGCATGTAACTATTTGTGTGTGTGGTATATTTAGGTATTTTTAAGAACATTCTCCCGATACAGTACCATATACATACTTTCTGAACATTACAGTTATTGTTCAAATCCTAGAGATGCGATATATATTCAGAATGCTTAAAATGGCTAGAGATAAATTATGTTGACATTTACCTTGTAATGACTCAGTGAGTTGGATGTCAGTGACTCAGGTTTAAATACAATGAGTCATATCTTATGATAGCTGAAACACTTAGACTTAAGATGAACCAAAGGAAACAAAATAGTAACTACAACAGAATCAAATGCATTATTTAGATCTCCCAGGAAAAAGATAGCTGGAATTTAGACATATCCATCTATTGACTGTAGTTTTATTTTCTCAGAAAGGAAGATCACTTGAACCAATTTCATTAGAAACCCTGTTCATTCTGGTCTGCTCTCTCATTGTTACAAAAAGTACTAAATCTGTGGAAATTAAACAGATAAAAATCTAAAGAAAGCACTTGTTAAGAATCATAACATTTTTGTGGTAGCTGACAGACACTGTAGCATTGCTAGACTGATTAAAGCAAAATTATATAACACTGGAAACTACAGCCAATTGAAAAAAACAAGGAAATAAACAAAAAGGACTCAATAAGGGAAGTAAGGAAACTGCAAGAAGCAAAGAAAATTCTCCACACAACCTGCTGCTTTTTGTAAACTTAGGTCCTGAATGGCACACTTTCTAATATTTTCTATCACATCATCAATAATATTTTTGATGAAAACATACAGCAATTGTGTGTGCAGGCTCAAATTCATCTTCTAGAATTACCAATTTGTGAGCTCCTCAGCCACACTAATCACCACCTTTGCCTCAAGATCGCTATATAATATGCCCAAAATAGCTGACAATTTGTTTTCATTGCCGAGTTCTGGCATACTGCTGCCCAGTTTCCATCATAGAAACTCAAATGCATTTCTTGGTTAGTTCACTATGATTAACCATGGGCAAAATTCAAAAAGACTTGCTCTTGACCTAACTCCTATCGATATAGCAGGCTTACATCAGGGTTAGCCACCTACATCGAAAACAAGTTTTTTAGACTCAGGCCCCATGTACAATTTAGTTATCATGCAGTTACATTACAATGCCCCAAATCCTTAAAACATCAATGCTTCAAAGGCTACACAACACACAAAACAACCCTTTTTTTTGCAGGGGTCAAGCTCCAATATACCTCCTGTTGTTTATTCAGGCCCCACACCAACACATGCACACCTGATCTTTGAATATACCTATTATGAGGTTGTACAAACACAGAGAAGTGGGAGAATGTTTTTCACTCTTTTCTGATTCCACAATACAGTCAGTATATGACCTAACCAATCCCAGTTTAGTAAAAGTGTGACTAAGGAAAAGTTGTGTCTTTCATGTTTCGATGTTAAGAGACACTGTTCCAAGCTACAATTACCTATAGGTTTTCTACAGTTTCTCAATCCATTCTTCTCTTTTCCCTTTTGTGTCATAAAAACAAATGTATTTGCTAATGATTGCTATGCAGAGTATCTCACTGTCTAGCCTTGGCAAATGTTCACCCTGTTATCATGTCCCTCTTACCTGCTCATAATCAAAGCAGCCCACGTTTGAAAAGATCTGCCCATTAAACTTAAATGTTTCCTTTCTTTAACTTAACTCTTATCATTCTGCTTTTTAATAAAAGGTATATGATAATCATTAACACAAACCAAATGAACTCCTGACATATAGCTGATTTGTCTTATGATTATTTAACTTGCTATTACCTCAAGGAGTGCAGCTTTTGTCATTCAGTGCACCCTTGTACACTAATTTAGCTCTAAACTTTCCTTTCATCATCTCCTTTACTGTTAATTCAGGTGCTAAGTGGAATGTCCTGTACCACGTTGGTGTTAAAGGAAAACTCCACCTTTGATCTAAAAAATATATATTTTTTTCACTCTGTCTTTGTTTTCTCAGCTATTTTAAGACCTGAAAAATCACTCTACTTCTTATAGAATTTTAATGTGCTTTCTACAAAATGGTTGCCAATGGGGCTTGACATATCAATGTGATCTTGTTTTTCTTCAAGCCTTTCTCTTTCCCATAATCCAAGTCTGCTTTATATGAGTCATGTCAGACGTAAAGAAGTAGTGGTGTATTCCCATGCCACTGACATATCATGGGATTAGTGTCAGTCACTGTCATCTATCTGTAACAGGATTGTTTCTTTTATTTCTTGAATGGCCCTCATTTGTGTGTGTCTCAGGGCTTGTTTTACAGTATACTAAGGAATTATACAGTTGCAATTAAACAAGTAGCCAAACAGCAGGCCTTTGTTCAAAATATCTTTTTGCAGTCCAAGATGAATTGACAGTCCCTTCCCCCCACTTTGGTAAATGTGTTGCTACTTTACAAGAATTACAAAAAAAAAAAATTCTGAGATTGCAAAACAGTGGAGAAGGGACAAATTCCCATTCTTGATATTTTGAGTTTGCTACAATGAAGTAGCTAAATTTGCCACCAATCTCCCTTATAGAACACATCACTGTCATAGCTTAAAGCAATTAAACTGGCTTGAACTACACAACTACCTAACATATTAACAACTAACTACAGCACATAAACTAATTCATCATCCAGAAAAATGCCCTGCACTAGAAAATTTATTACTGCCCTACTGTCCAGCAAGGGACCTCTGTTCTAGTAACAAATTTTTATTACTTACAAATAAGTCAAATAATGTTGCAGGAGACTCGGTCTACTCCCAATAGGTTGCTAAACTTTGGAAAAGTATCCCCACACAAATAAAACTCTCCAATAAACTTAATAGCTTGAAACCACTGCTTAAACAATATTTTAACCATTCCTGATCCTGCACATGCTCAGTCTCAAGGTTGAGATGTGTTTAACATGCGATACTCTCCAAATAGTCTCCTTAAACAGAATACACTCAAACTCTCACTGAAATGACAAAATAATTTTTATTTTTATACATAACTGCCTTCAGTACAATCCACTAAGTTGCACATGGACTTTCTATTTAGTAACTTCTACCTCTGTAAAATCATAGAATGTATAAATGTAACTACTGTTTCTGTGCAAATGTAAATAGAAATGTAACTAATCAGTGTTTAACTGAAACTTAGTATAATGCAATATAAGCAGATGGAGCTTTTCTCCCCAGTTCTGTGCTGAAAACGAATATTACCCAGTCAGACTTTCCTGGTAAACAAAGACATATAAATAAATAAATAGATAGATATTATGGTTTTCAGTTTTTGAACTTTCGATTTTATGACAAACCCATCTCTCTCTCTCTCTCTCTCTATATATATATATATATATATATATATATATACATACACACACACACACACACACACACACACACATATATAAGTAAAACAAACAGAAAATGGCTAGCCTTTTTCACTGATGTTGTTTTTACCACAGGCATTTTTTTAAAGCATGAAAGTAGAATACATGTTTATTTTGGACAAAACAATAAGGCTTCTTAAACGTGTTGCCTCATTTAATGTGTTCTTCAATTCAAATTTATGTAAATGAATGAGGTTGTAGTCAAGTGTTAAGGAACTATGCTTTAACAAAAAAACCTAATATTCCACCTGTTGATAATGTAGTTACAGTAAACTCTCAGTTAAGTGGGACTCAAGCAACTGGCACTCTCAAGCAACTGGCAAAATAATCAAAGAAATGCAGTACAGTATGAACAATTTAATTTTCATATGTTGCACTTTCTGTCCTCCCCTGCAGAAACATACATTAGATTTTTAGAGTTTTAGAGTTTTGTAAAGGAAGATAGGAATAAATCCCTCTCTCCCCAACCTGAGAACAAGTCAAGCTAAACAAGTCAAATCACTAAAATGGCAACACTTGCTCCACACTTAGTCAGTTTGCATCAAATTGCACATTCTCTCTCTGATCTCTCACATACACAGTCTCTTCAGCTTTCATACATGCATTCACTCGCTCTTTCTCTCTCTGATTTCTCACACACACTTTCTTCAGCTTTTAGACATTTCTCCGATCCCTCACACTCAGTCTCTTCTGCTTTCGTATATGCATTAACTCACTGTCTCTCTCTCTCTTAGTTCAATTAATTAAATTCCAGTCCATTCAGTGTGCCATTAAAATGCGTTCCACATGCCACGCTTTCTAGCAGAAATATAAGTTTAAAATACTATCATTCCAGTCAGGCTTTTAGTTACTGTATTTCAAAACTAAATCAAATCAGTACAGTGTTTATGGTATGGTATAGTATATTATAGGGTGCAGTATTAGTCAGGCCAATTTTTTAATAGTAACTCTCAAGCAACCGGAAACTACAGTTATCTGGCATCTACCAACCCCCATGGGTGCCGGTTAATTGAGAGCTTACTGTATTTCAATGTCACTTAAAATAAACGTTAACAAAGGTGTCTGTTGAATTTGTTGCTGCATTGGAATGATTATTCTCTCCAAGTGCAGTAGTAGTGAGGAGAGTCTGATAAGTACATGACAGTCCTACAGCCTAGAAAGATGAAGGATTATGAGAACGTAATAAGAATAGCCGTCACTGGATCAGCTGAACTACACCGCACCAAAGAAAAAGTGATAATAACATTCATCCACTGAGACAAGAAAAAGGCAGAGCCAACAGACAAGAATTAAATAAGCATTTAGAATTAGTGATATCTACAAGAGCAAAGGCAATACGTTTTGAGTCAGACTCATCTGAACACAGCTTACAAAGGATCAAAGTTAGGAAAATCAAAATATCGGTTCCAGGAAGGTGAACAAAAATACTGTAGGATATACGAGGAAGGTAATGTGTAGTAATAGTAGTAAAAGGGGAAATGTAACTAGTGAATAATATCTGCAGGAGGAGGAATGAAAATAAGGGGCATTAATAGCATAAGGAGTGCAACTAGAGAATTTTATTACTAGGAGAAGTACCAATGGTGGAATGTGATTTGGCAGCAGTAACAGCATGATGAATATGATTGCTACTGAGCAACAGTAACAGACTGTAGAATGTGACTGCAGAGTAACAGCAAAATGAGTTTCAGAGACTAGTAGTAATAGGGGGAACAGAACCGGACAATGGTAATGGCAGCAGGAGGATGGTGTGCAGTAGCAATAGGAGGAATGAAACTGCAGGGGAATATTAATGAAAAGTAGTACAAGCCAGTTATCTTTGAGAAATGAGACTTTTCCAGTTGTGCCAAAGAAGACTTTCCTTGCCTTTGTTCTCAAGGAAACGTCAATAAATAAATGGTGTCTTGACAGTTACCACTTAGTTTTAAACCTTCCATTTATCTGTAATGTTTAACACCTAATTATTTAAAGAAAGAATCCTTTTTAGAATTTCATGACCTCTTCAGTTAGTTTCATTCTACTTTTATAGAGTTATAGCACATATAGTGCTATCTTATAAGACTTTATTTCATGGTGTTGAAGAACCAAAGGCATTATTCCATCTTGGCCCTCATTTGTGATCTGCAAGTCTGCTATGGACTTTCTTCTTTTGCTCTTGAGTGGTTCATCTCCTGAACATCAGGGTTGATATGCAAGTGTGTTGCTTCCAAGAGAAATCCCGCTGAGACCTACCCTCTGCAGAGTAGGTACTCTGTCAATGTTTATGCACTTTTTTCCCCTTGTGATCCTGTTTACTCACATTCGAATGCTATTGTTTCTTTAGTTTGCAGGGCCACTGATGTGTGCAGTGCATGTCGTCCCGCAGGGAGACATTATGTGAATAATAGCTCTGAGCTATCAGTAGGCATGCAGATGATGCACAGTTACACCTTTTCCACAATCTTCAGCTTGTGGCCCTTTTTCTTTTTTGGCCTTATTGCCCATTGTCTATATTAAGCAGGATATATCTGAGTTGCCTAAATATCGACCACTGATTACAAGATCAATGTTGGTATCGTACTACTTTACACACACATTTGCTTAGCGTCATCACTTTTAATGGAGGTAATAAGCTTGACTTTGTGTTGTCTAAGGATGGACAATCCCTATTGCCCTTTAGCTAAAATTGTTTTTATATGCACAAGACTGACAGACAACAGATTTTTTCATTTAACAGTAAAAATGCATCATCTTGGAGGCACTAAAGCAAACATTCAATCCTCATTGTGACTGATGACCTAACTACAAGTATGCATGAAGCAAACTGCTGACAGCTTTAAGGACTACCTTAATTACATTAACATCAGAAGTTGTAAAAGCAAAGAATAAGTAAGAATGAAAGCAACTCAAACATATAAAATCATAGGAAAAAATAACCCCAGTTAAGCTGCAATAAATTAAATTCCAATTCATTTTATTTTAATATTTAAGAAATCTAATGCAGCTGTGCAGAGTCCTTTTTGAAAAGTCCCATAAGACTAGTCAGTTAGTATTATTTTCCCATGATTCCTCTTACATTGGTAGACCATTTCATCAAAATATGGCAGAAAATAAATATAAATTACCTACATTAGATGAAGTAGAAGACAATCACGTTATACCTCCCATGCAGTGGTTTTTGCCCCCTGTACTTAATATAATATCTTCTGAGGTCACAGAACTCTACATAATTAGAGTCCATTGATATAAAGAGAATTATGGGATCAACAGATAACAGACTGGAGTTGCATTAAAATGTATGCTCATTTAGTACACAGATATCCATAGCAGCATAATCATTTAGAAACAGCATGTTTACTTATTCTCAGATACCTACAGAGTTCCTTATCAATATGCAAACTTATTTAAAGACATTCACAGAGTTTCTTTTTCACACTTTACAATTAACAATAACACAGGACTTTAGGAAGCATCTCCCATGTTAAATATATGCAATTTGCATTAAATCATATCTTTGCATTTCATTCTAAGAGATGACTTAATGAGTATGTAATTTCACTAGTGGTAGCAAAACATGATTTGCAGTCAAGATGAAAATGGTTGATATCTAATAGTAAAAATAATGTTTAAGTCTTAATTAAACATTTATACAGGAGGAATTTGGTACCATGGTATTGAAGTGCTGGTGTGTATTCTTAATTTCTGGTTAAAGTATGGTTGAGAGTATCAGAATGAGATGTGGATGAAAATGTTCATATTTCATGAGGGAGAAAATTTAATTCTGTAAAAAAGAAGGACTGTATTATTGGCAGATTTGCAGGAGGTGGATGTGATGAATTTAGAAAGCTGTAACTCAGCAGTTTTCTTGTAGTGCTACCTCATCTATAGGCAACTCTAGAGGTGAAAGAATACCTTTTTCCCAAAGCTGAACAAAAGTAGCCCAGACTCAAGGAACTATTGCACCAATCCAAGAAATGTAGAAAAACATAGACTCTGAAAATGGGAGGGTGATGAAAGAGAGGTGCTTCTTTCATGCAGTGCCTCTCCACAATTCCTACAATGTCCTACCACTCACTGACATTTCAATGGAAGCCCTAAAATTGGAGAGTAAGGAGGAATTTCTACACTAGAAATTCTCATGAGTGGGATACCAGGCTCTGTGGGAGAAAGAATCCATTTCCTCAGGGGCACTCCATTCTGAGGGTAGTATATCTGATAAGACAGCAGATTTCTATAAGCCAGATAATTTCCCCGCCCCTAGCAATTTAATACACCACCATTCCCCCAAAAGAATTTTATGCTCTGGAGAAAAATAACTAATCACTATAACCAAGTCATTTAAAACTGCAGGTGACTGTCTATATTGAAATAGTGTGGCTAACTATGCAATGACATCTCACTACCACTGAGATTCATTAAGAATACAAAATCATTTAAAACACAATTAAAACTTCACCTATCAAATCAATGGATTTTCACCTGTACATCTCCAGGATAAATGCTCCTGTTATCATCAGCTTGCCATATCGTCAAACAGTTTTTCTTCATTTAGATTCCTATGCCCCACAACTAGCTTTCATCAATACCCGAGTAGTTTTACTAGCATCTCCCAGCCCTATCCATAGTTTTGTGACACTGCTCACCCCCACCTCTAAACATCTAATATAAATTTATGACAGCCATATAAATAATTATCTATGAGCATGCTTTATGCCCTACCTCTTAACTACAATATTAACATTTTCCACCATACCTAGTTCCTTCTCTAATTTACATTTCTTTGAATTTCTAAGCACTAATCATATTTTCTATTATCAGTTTGATAAACCCACTAATTCACCTCTTCCAATGCTCAATGGTCAACATCTGCTAATACATATATTTTAAAATGGAATAGTCACCTTTATTTCATGTTAATGTAATCTGATCAGCAAATGACTGTGTAATCCTAAGGTATATTACTTAATATCTGTTCACGTATATTACTGCATGTCTGTTTAAAATGTTTGTAATATGCTGTTTTTCTCTCCAGGCCTCCATTGGCAGTGGTTTTTGACTAAACCCATTCAGACAAACCTGTTAAACAAAAACAACATAAATAAAGTAAAGATGGGAGGTGACATATAGCTGAAGTAGTTTTTATTCTTGCCTGGAAAAGATAGAGGGCAAATCTTCAAGATCATAGGAACAGCAGAACACAATAAGATATCAAAAATCATTATCCGTGTAGGTACAATGGCTTGAATGGAAAATGGACCAGAGCAATATATGAGGACCTTGACTAACACTAGGAACATTGGAGGGGCCATAAATGTGCAACAGTCATGGTTACATCCTTAGAAACCATGCTTGTCCATTGTATAGGTGAGAGTGGAGTGCTTTGCATTACAGAATTTATGGTTTTGTCATGAATGGGAGCTAGTCAACCAAGTGATGGAATGCAAACCCTTATTAATATGATTGTCCAAATATCTTGAGTGACAAAACCAAGCATTTTCTTACAAGCATTTATACTAGCCAAGTGGTTTGGCATTCAAAAGCATTATCAAAACATGGTCTTTTCCACCAGAACATACGAGTAGCTTAAGATGTAAACTCCACTGTTGGAAACAAGAGGTAAAGATCAGTGATAAATGGGATAAAGACAATATTTTCATGGGTTTGAAACAGAGTAAAGCAGACAGGAAACAATAACCCTGGGATGCATTAGTGCCTATAATAAGTGTACACTAAGTATACACTGTTCTGAGTGAACAGACAACACAATCATAATTCACACCTTCTTCCTCCAAATTTTAGTTTTCCTACTGATTTTCTTGCAGCCTTAAATATCGAGGAAGACTCATAAAGGTAACCACAAAGTGTATATTATGTGCACATTTAGTGTCATTTTTCTGAGTGACTAGAAAGCACAAAAAAATGTGGTATGGATGTTTTGGAATACACATTGTGTACATTTAGTGTAGGCATTAATGAATCTGGCCCTAATGTCTTGGGAAAGAGTTGAATGGTAAGTAGCTTTTAAATGAGCAAAAGTTGTATTGATATTTTGCCAGTAATATAATCTCAGAACTCAGAAAGCCATGGCTGGAGAGTGAACATTAGTTACACCATTTATATCAGGGAGAGTTAGGTAATATAATAGAAGGTATAGCCCTCCTTACATAATGGATGAAGAAGCATGGAGAAAGGAGGCTCTGTGGGTTATGCTGAAGTGTACCTGCAGTATAATCCATACATAGGTTTATGTGCAAAATGCCGCTTCTTGAAGAAAAAAGGTGAACCATTAAAATGACAGAAACTTCTAAGTATCTTAACATAATCAGTAGAGTCTACATGGCTAATATCTTTGCACACAGCATAATTTGAAAATACAAGATTAATGGATTAGTAGACATGTAGGGAAGTATTATTTAACAGAAGGGGCAGTAGATGATTAGAACATCCTACATGAGTAACATTTCAGTTAAAAACAGTTAAAAATTCATAATTTCAATGGATAATATAAGATAACTGTTTAGTGAAATAAAACAAGAAGAAAGCTATTAAATAGCATGTCCATCTTCTTATAGAAATGGTCAAGCGTACCTTAACAATTATCAACATTTTTGCCCTGCAAGTAATACAAATCAAAAGAATGGACAGTAACAAATGAGGTGTGTGTCAGAGATATTAGAGAAATGGAAGCACAGTATGTACTGGTTCCTAAGTATAAATCCCTATTGGATTTCACAGTGTTGTAACATGGATTTCATGTAGGATTGCATCACCAGCCATCTCACTGCTTACACATATATATCAACTTTGAGCTATTATGCCTATATTTATCAACAGTGTTTAATGATCATAAATGTATAGCAAAATGTAAGATTAAACAAACATGGCCAGACATTATAAGCACAATAACATATGAGTCAAAAGTGGCCCATTCAGAGGAATTCACAGCAATGCCAAGTAATACCCAAATGTAACAACACTGTGTACAGTAATCTTATTAAAATTCTGAAACTTTCTCAGCTTCACAAAGCCATACAAGAGAGAGATATAAACTGCTGATTAAAGTCATTATATAGTACTTTCTTGAACTGAGCTGAGATTAATGAATGAATTTTTTCTAGATTTGTTTTTTTTCCCTGTACCTGTCAAATATCAACCCATTACTTGACTAGCACATTTAATCTCCATTGGTAAGAAATGGTCATAGAAGCTGATTAACCTGGCAGCCAACAAAATGATAGAGTAACCATAATAACGTTACTCCCCTGCAGCAGTCTTGCATGCTTAGACTACCAATCATCTAGACTGGAGACTTACATGTGTTGCTGCCCCCCCACACCCATGCACTAAATCTGGCTATGGTGTTCGAATGCACTAACTGATGGGTGTAAATCTGATGGACACTACACTGCCACTGCCTCTACCTCCTGGTGTACTGTTCTTCATTAGATTCCAGCTGTGAAATAAGTCAGGCTGCCTCTGTTCTACTTGGCCACTCACTTTTAACATCCATGGACAGTTCTTCTCTCACCTGGGTCACCACTTTATCATGGGTTATCTGCATCTCAGCCAGGGCTTTATCCTTCTATGTCACAGAGCTGGTGTGAGCAATGTTAGCTGCCCCTTCTTTGTATTCTTGATTGAAATACTGATGTGTTATTTAGCTGTGGTCACAGAAACCATATTTAACCATACACAAAATGGGTCTATATCACTTATCGAAATGGCTAAACATCAAACGCCGTTTCATCGACCACTAAATATTGAACTACCATTTATCCAAATGGCCAATCCACTGATTTTTTTCCTAGGGAAAAAAATGGTAGGCCAACCAGAAATGACACACCACTTCAAACATTGCAAAGTGGGGGGCTACACCCCCCCTAACTAAATATACCAACTCTGAGATCACACTACAGTGGGGAAAAGGGCAAATTCACAATGATGGCCAAGCAATTTTTTTTCCCTAGGAAAAAAAATCGGTGAATTGGCCATTCATGTAAATGGTAGTTCGATATTTAGTGGTTGATGAAATGGCATTTGATATTTAGCAATTTCGATTAGGTAATATAGACCCCACAAAACAAGATAATTTTATAAAGCTAACAGTTAGCTGGTAATAATTCAGTTTTTCATTTCCTGAGGGATGCATTTTACTATCCTGGCTTAACACAGTTAAAAGCTCTATGGTTTACATCTCTCTCTCTCTTTCTTATGGTCCATAATCATGCTTTATAGTTCATCCTCCATTAACTTTATTTGTTCCTAAAATGGTAGAAAAAAGGTGATACCAAATTGCAGATTAATTATGTAATTATTCTTTTTCTAAGCTCCAGCTACAATTCATGAAATGCAGATGGAATCTGGATTAGAGATGATCCAACAAGGTGTGATTTAATAAATCTTACTTTACAATAAGAGTCCCTAAAATAGTGTTGTTTTTAATGTAAGTAAGAATAAACCACATAAATCTTTCTTCACTACAACACTTTTATCACGAGTAGAAATCATGTCTGCAGGCACTGTAGTGCTGCACACAAATGTTTACACTATGGTGATCTCCAACTACTAGTTGAGGGGATGCTTCTTTAGTGAGGTATGATGCTACCATAATGCTTCTCTGACCATGACCTTATTATTTAGTGCAACATGGATCTCAAAAGGGCCAAAGAAATTCATTTTACTTATAACCTTCCAACAAATAGCTTAAAATCAGTCTTTCCCCAAAACAAAGTCACTAAATGCAGTCTCATCACAGAACAAATCAACATAACTGCAGCTGCTCTGGTGGCACAGAGGCTTGGATGACTAGTGGTCAGCAGGAGGTAATGGGTGTTACTGTCCTGGTACATGAGGGTGATTTCATGGAAACTCCCTGCAACAATCTCTGGTAGAAGCTGGGGATGTCACAGTTAAGGAGGCAGGGTCTATCAAGAGGCAGGGTGGTGGATTTGGCTAAGTTGGGAGGTGGGGCAATACACTGTAGGCACCTATAGCACATCCTCACCTTGGACACAATTAATGGGAAGTGGGAGTGATGGGGTAAGTCATTAGGAAATAATCACCTTGCTGAAGATAATGTCAAGACTTGCAGGGCACCCTTAGGTTCCACCATGGCTCCAACTTGTACTGGAGAAAGTCTGAGAGAAAAAGAAGTTGGTAGACCTGGTGAGGGAAGTGAGTGTACTAGCAGGATTCTGGAGAATAAAGCCTGGAAGCAGAAAAAGCTCCAAAAGAAAAAAAAATATCAACAGAACTACAATGGTTTAATTTATTCTTTTTGGGAAATAAGTCTCTACCACATCTGTGCACTGGTTATACCCATGAACCCCTGATATGTTTTATTATAAACTCCAGGGTCACTGAACAGTGGCAATAAGAAGTTGCCCCACTTGCAAAGACCAATTCAGAGAAAATCAGCATTTAAACTGGCTAAAATAATGATTTGCAGAACTGACGACTAAAATATTAACTTATTTCTTCCAAAAAACATTATCCCAAAGCAATGTTAAAACTTTCTTTACAATTACAATATTTGTAGATTTCAAGTTGGTCTTTGAGTTTGTGAATCATGATATTAATTTTTATAGCATTATCATCAGCAGTTAATTCATTACACACTAGAGACACCTCCGGGCATTTATCTAATCCCACTTTATTTTGTATTGGGTCTTTTCACTGTCAGTGTCAGTACCTCAGGGCTCCATTATTTGGCTTTCCTTTTCTCTCTTTATGTTCATGACATCACCTTCCCATTTTTTTTCTCTTCCCACATGGCCAACCATCAGCTCATCCCAGTGTCTCCATCCTACATCAGGTCTACCTACCGCTCCTAATCTCCCCTAGACTTGGTCCACCAGGGTTACAGCCAGTGAAGACCATTAGAACATCTTGGGACCACATATCACCTTTGCTGCTGAGGGAGTTTGTAATGATCTTTCCTCATCCCCTCCCCCTTGCATTTGTCCATTATGGTTGAGGGCTGTTTCCCGTAATGGACCACATTTCCCCACAGGCAATACCAAGGTGAATACCCTCCTGCAATCAGCATGCCCTTCCTGCCCTGTCATTGCCACAGATGCCCAAGCCACTAATCGAACTTGGGTGCCTAGATTATAGATTGAGCATTATCCCTCTATGTCATGGTGCTGGCCAGTGTCACCTTACTGTTGATGACTGTTACAACTTATTCATTAAAATGGCTTTTAGCAATCATTTTCTAAAACTCTTGTTTTGGGGTCCCAGCTCCATCTCCCTCTGATGCACAAGTTCAGCTTGTTCTACAGACTAGGACTGCCTTCAAGGATGAGGACACTTGACAGTGGAGGTCTTACATTCCATGCCATGTTAGTCATGGTGTTGCATCATGCTTGGTGACTGTCAAGATCTTTTTATGCTTGGCGTACAGCCATACCTCCTCTTAGCCAAAAAGGTGGAATATCCACAATGCTAAGCATAAAGTGGGTGTGCACTTCAGCACACTTGGTGTGCAAGCATCCCTTGGCTCAGCTTGTGAGCTTTAGTCCTTGTGTATATACATTGTACTTCTTGGTTTTATCATGAGGGTGTCCCTGCAGTAGGACATAGCCAATTCTTTTTCCAGGACAGGGGTAATAGCATCAGCTACAAACTCATTCCTCTCTGGCCAGCAAATCTAGTGCCTAAGTGTCACTTAAAATCAATATGAGCTGCAGTCAGGGATGTATTCCTCTCAGTCATGTTACTGACTTGGTTATTTTTTACGCCTTTCTTACTATTCCAAAAATATTGTAATGCATGGAGTGTATAGCTTTAAATAAGCTAATGTTTAGTTCAGGATATTCCATGTAATTTAATGCACATTCTTTCTAAAATATTTGTCTGAGTAATTATTTCTTGGTGGCCAGAAGCAAATGTACAGTTTCTGTGCAATTTATTGTGAACATTCTGATAAACACTCATATCTTAGATGGTGTCAGAACTGGCAGAAATGAAGACATATATTTGTTTACAAGAATGTGTGTGCTTTCAAAACATGGAAGTAAAATAAGCAGTTTGAAACTCCTGATGAAGACAATAGCAGTTCTTTCACTGCAAATCAGCTTAACAGAAATCTAGAAGGTCTGGATCCAAAAACTCATCTTATTCTTTATTGCAAATGGAATAGCTGTTAAGCCTGAAAATGCTGTGTGCCACATTTCTGCATGAAGGAGAAAGCTTGAAGGTATTTAACCCATTACACAGAAGAGGATAAATAAAAAAGAGAGAAGTTCAAAAATTATTGTGACCCTAGAAAGAATATGCTCTGTATTCATTCACCATTTGGTGTTTAAATGAACAAGGATCCTTCAGACAGAATGCAAGCAGAACAGTCTGTGGTATAAATAACAGTGAAACAAGGGACAAATTATTAAAAAAAACAGACAGATGTAGTTAAAGCTGTAGATGCATAAGAAGCAGAAATAGCAAAGGTATATGTACACAGTTTAAAAAGTTATCAAATGTAATGGATATGAAAAAGAGAGCCACATGAGGGTGCATTGTGATAGCAATGGGAACAAGAGCTAAGAAAAGCACAGAGGATATATGTAACAGTAATTCAGGCTTTGTGCAGGAGGTGTGCCTATAAGCATGACAAGAAGCATTATAATGAGGTTAATCAGTTTTCCAAAATCTATGTTAGAAGGGAACATTTTGCAATGATATCTGAAAGTGAAGATTTGTGTACTCAAAAGAATTCACATGCTGTTCAAGAGGAACAGGAAAGTGAGCTATTTGTGAAGTCTGAAAAGGCATGAGGTACTGAAACAAGAATATCAGTCATATGGTTTGAAAGAAATGTTGAAAATAAGTGGCATATTAAATTTATACTGCACACAGCAATATGTCTGAAGTTGCTTTTTAAACATTCCAGATAACATACAGACTTGCAGTAGTAATATATTGCATTACTACAGTGATATATACTATAATGCAAGATTTCTAGAAAACCATCAGATAAAATAAATTCTAATGCTATACTAGTTATACATGATCCATGGAAAGAACTAAGAGGTGAAACTCCCATATCCACCTTACAATGAGTGCCAGCACCAACCTCACCCCTGTTCCTAACCCTAAAAGTGCACCTTAACTTAAAAAAAAAAAACTTTCTATAAGACTACCAGTATTCAGACAATTTTGAGATGAATTTAGGTAGGGTTATGGTTATTATACAAGAGAAGGAAAATTGGTTCCTTTTTCAACATACTGGGCTTCAGTCATTTGTGTTGTCAGCATTTTAAGTTATCGACATGTTTTGTTCAATGTTTTGTGTTTTGAACATTTAACACATCTATCATTCATGACAATCATATACATGTATATATATATATATATATATATATATATATATATATATATATATATATATATATGGTCTATATTATAAGATTGACGTTTGAAAACATCGAACATATGGTCAACACCTTATGGTCGATTGCTTCAAACATCGACCTTATAAAAAGACAAAAAAAAAAAGACAAAAGTACCTTAACGGGTTTAAGCAGGGTGGCAAGCCCCCTGCATCCGCACACCCCCACTACTTAAATATACCAACTCCGAGACAACACTACATTGCAGTAAACTGAAATCTCCCCTTACGGAGATTTCCATTTACACGCTCGAGATTCTGTGCGTTCGATATTCTCATGTCGAAAATGTCAGAGTCTACATTGTCGGCTTTCGAGAATATAATATACACCCTATATATATATATATATATATATATATATATATATATATATATATATATGGGTCTACTTCACTTGATTAAAAGCTCACTAGGCTGAAACTCATTTCACAGAGCACACTTGATTGAAAGCTCACTTGACTGAAAACTCACTTAACTGAAACTCATTTCAATGAAAGGTAGATACCCTTTTCCCCATTGTATTGCGATCCTAGAGTTAGTATATATATTTTATACATTTTAAACCCTATACATTGGTACTTACAACTATAATGAATAACTCTTTTTAGAACACCATACATACCCAAACTATGTGGGGGGCTATGCACCCCCCAATGTGGGGGCTGTGCCCCCCACACCCCCTTTACTATATAAGCTAACTCCAGGATCATACTACAATGGAGAGACAGCATATACCTTTCAACAAAATTAGTTTCAGTCAAGTGAGCTTTCAGTCAAGTGTGCTCTGTGAAATGAGTTTCAGTCTAGTGAGCTTTCAATCAAGTGAAGTAGACCCATATATATATATATATATATATATATATATATATATATATATATAAATATCATTATATATAAATGATTTTATATATGTGTGTGAGTACATTTTAAATGATAAAAAAAACGCATACAATTATAAGAGCATATGTTCTTTTTAACTGTAGTTTTGCAGGTCGCTTTTTGTATGACATTACTGTGCAACTACCGTTGTGCAATCTCAGAGATGGTATATATAATTAGTGGCACAGACTGTAAGGGGTGCAGGGGATGCTTGCCCCCTTCAACAACATTAGTTTGAGTTTGTATTTCAAATTAACAGTAAAATTATCTCTTTTTTGTGATTTGCACTTTTCTCAATTGTTTTCATTGAAAAGTTTAACAACAAAACATTAATATATGATAATACAAATATTATAAAACAAACATACATATCTAAAAGAATAATAAACTAAAATAACTATTTACAATGGTGTCTACTAAAAACAAAGCTTTTTAAACAGAAAAGGAATGTGATAAGAGTAGTTGTTAGTTAATTATTTAAGTGTGTTTATCTAGCAGTTCTTTAAATTTCAACCATATAGTATATGATGAGATGATTCTAGATGTGTTTATCTTGATCATGATAAGTTCAAGATGACAAACTTCAGTTGCCAGGTGTACAAATTCCTTCACAGTAGGAGTAGTATGATTCTTCCAGTTCTTGGTGATGACTTTTCTTGCTAATGTTAAGATACTCCATAAAAGAGGGAATTTTATTTTTGTGACACAATTGGGAATAGTTGTATTAACTAAAATAAGAGATGTGGTCAGCATAAATGTATCATGAAAAACAAACTGTAAGAGAAAATTCATATTATCCCAATATCTTTTAAATTTTATACAATCATAAATCATTTGCTGCCAGTCAACTTTAGCATTTAGTTTACATTTCCAGCATCCTATTCCTTTATTATACATCAATTCAACTTTATGTAGTGTGATAAAGGTTCTGTGTAAGAACTTTCAAGAGAATATCCTCCACCTTAGTGATGAAGTATATATATTTTTTTGAAGATTGGAGTATTATTTTTTTTATCATTCTCATTTGGGGAGTTATTACAAAGCCTAAAATAATCCAAATAGCTTTCTCTGTAACATACTGTTGATTTCTTAAGTACCTTAAATATTTTCGATAGAAGCTTCTTTCCAATTATATTCTGGTAAATTAGTATAATGATTAAATCAGTGAATGTGGGGAACGAATTTCTAACTATTGGTTGCATTAGATTAATCTTGTGTTCAACCGATTGTCTACAATTATGAATTTCTAACCACATGTCTTCGCTTAACTCAAACTTATTAATGATATGGTCACCATTTTATAACTTCCCATTGTCTAGTAATTGATACTAGTATAACAGGTTTTTGTCTTTAAATGTAGTCATTGTTGTTAAATTAAATGTATTAATACTATTTTGAGTGTATGCAACTTGAAATACAAAGAAAATCCATGCTTTATAGTCATTGTTCCTGAAAATTAAATTTTAAAGGAGGTTATTACTGTATTAATATAATAAGAGTTAACTGTTTTTGTTTTCTATAAAATAATCTTTTATTAACCAATGAAATGTATTAGTAGCTATTTTAGTATGATTTTGTTAAATTATTGGATTTAAACCAAATACCTCCCTGAATATCTTTCCATTTGGCATTATAATTGTTATTTAACCAATAAATTATTCTCTTAACAATTGAGGATAAGGAATATAATTATAAATCTGAATGATATCAACTGAAGTCCAATCTCTAATGTGATGGTTTAAAGCCAGTCTAGGCTTATTAGGAAACCATAAAAATCCCAGAATTAAAAGAATAGGCTTTTATATGCTTTTAGGAGTGGGAGGTATAAAGAATGTATTGTATATAGAAATTTATGAAGGATAATCATTTTAATTGAGGCGAATCTCCCTTCCATAGTGAATAAATGTATTCCATTTATTTAAAGTTTGTTTTATGGAGTTTAAGTTATTATTATAATTAAAATTAAGGGGTGTTATATCTTTATTATCAGACATAATTATCCCCAAGTAAATGATTTTACTATATTTCACAATGTATTTGTGTAATTTTATATCTATTTTGTTATTATAATTAACAGGTAGTATTTTAGTTTGCTTTCCATTAAAATGGAGTCCCAATTTCTTCTGGAATATTTCTATTGCTTGGAATACTGCAATCAATCAAAGTTAATAGGATGTCATCAGCAAATAATTGTATTTTTGGGATTAAATAATTTATTAGCATGTCTTTCATGTTTTTATTTGATCATATATAATCTGCAAAAGGTTCCACAACCAGATCAAAAAGCAATGGGGACAAGAGAAAACCCTGTTTAGTACCTTCAGTAATCATGATTTATGAGAGCCCATCTTAATGTATGCAAAGGATTTTTAATAGAGAAGTTTGATTAACTGTAACAAATTGTTTGAAAAATTACATTCTTTCAGTTATAATAGTAAGTACTCCTAATTAACTGAATCAAATGCACTATTGATATCCAGACCAGCCAAAGTTAGTTCTTTTTTGAATTAGTATAATCAATTATTGATAGTATTCTCTTGATATTATCATAGGTGTTCCTGTTCATTATAAACCCAGTCTGATCATTGTTTATCAACATGGAAGAACTTGTTTTATTCTAGAGGCATAGATTGCCAGGAATAGTTTATAATCTACATTTAAAATAATGAAATTGGTCTATATGAAAAATACTGTGTTGAGTCCTTGTCAGGTTTTAAACTTGGAAATATTACGGTGTATTTCCAGGTTGGTGATACCTTTGTAAGTCCTTTACCTATTGAAAATACATCTAGTATAATACTCAAAGCATCCTTAGTCATCATTTTGTAAAGTTCAGGTATTATACTGTCATTTCCAGGGACCTTACTGAGTTTTAATTTACTAATTTGAATTTTGAGTTCGCACATTGATATAGGCTTGTCAGTTATTTTTATTTGATCCTTAGACAGTCTATTCTCAGTATATTTTTTATAAAATTTTTAATTAGATCTTGTGTTATCCATTGTTGGTTTGTGTTAATTAATCTTATTAAAATGAAACCTGAAAATGTCCAGACTATCTTCTATTACAGTAACCTTCTTTCTACTACTAGATGAGTATAATTCTTTGATGTGGTTAGATTTAACAATCATTTTTGTTCTGGCAGCCAATTTATGCATGGATTTAGGATTTGTGGAATAATTAGTTATTTTAATCTTTTCTAAATTTATCTTGGTTGTTTTGTAACATTTCTAAATATTTACTGTTTAAACTATTTATTTCTTCTGTTAAGTTATTTCCTTTTTGACTATCTAATTTTAACTATGTCTCCTGTAAAGCAATCAATTCTTTGTCCCATTTTTTCTTTTTTTCTTTTTTTTTTTTGCGCATACCAATTTGTATTTTTGCCAAAATGTATGCTTTAAAGGGTCCATTACAAAAATCTCTGCGGTGTTAACCTGTATGATTAATTTCAATAAAAGTTTGAATTTCTTTATTAAACAGCTCCTTAAAGTCTTTCATATTGCTTATATATGTAGGAATCCTTTCAATCGGGATATTATTACTAGAATTTAATATAACTTCAAATGTTTTCACATTACGATCTGACAGTGGACAAGAGACAACTTTAACATTATCTGTTCTACTAGCGATCTCATTTGAAACATATATTCTATGCATTTGTGATTGTGTATCATGCCTGTGTGAGAAATGTATAAAGAAGAGTGAGTCTCACACTGAAAACTCCTTTATATCTCTCATATTATAAAAGTCGGTGAACTCCATCAAAGCCTTGACTGAGGCAGGTTTCTTCTTTTTACAGCTAGTGCTGGTATCCTTGTCAGACAAAATACAATAAAAGTGTGCAGTTTCCTTTGAATCTCTAAAGTTACTGAACAAAATATGCCTTTTTCATCACTAGATGTATTCAAAATTTTAGGTAGAAGCAAAGAATTTTTCCATAAAATAGCCCCCCCCCCTTTTGTTTATAATGAGAGCTAGTCGATACAGAATAGTGTTTAGTATTAAGCCTGTCCAAATAATTTTTTTATTAAATGTGTTTCTATAAAAAGATAACTTGGGAATTAAATATTTTTAATAATTTGTATAAACTACCCTTTTTACAACCATTACAACCATTATTTAATCCATTGACATTAAATGATATGCATTTCAAGTTAGGCATACTACCAAAAGAGGAAAAAATAAATAACTATTACATATAACACCCTCATACATTTGTAAATAATATGGCACTGAAAACTATTATTATAGCCCGTGAACTGCTTACTCATAGATATAAGATAATTGAGATTAACAGCAAACTTTCTATCAAGAATAGTAGACACCAAAAAAAAATCAATTTGTTAACTACTACACATGAACAGACGCCCCCCGATGGAGTTTAAAACTCCTGGTTTGAATAGCAGTCCTATTTAAACACTACCACCTACCCAAAAATGAGCATCTAGCATCACTCTATTACTTCTATAGTTATGATATATGAAAGGTCTAACCTATTTAACAAAAGTAAAAGGAGTTAGTATATACATAATATTCAGATTATAAACACTCATTTGCTTGCTATAAAACTTATAAACTACAAAGTATAGCAGATCTTGTAGTCATTTGGTTCTATTCTATTTATAAGAGCCTATATGGTATTATAATAAATCCAATCATTTCTTTCAGTTCGAGAAAAAAATAGATCAACACAGATAAAAGACAATACATATAACATTGTTAATAACAATCATGCAATATTATTAATATGAGATTATATATGACTGGTAAATAACTAATTAACTATTTAAACTAAGTTCTGACTACAAGACAGTACATGCTTGGATATTATTTATGGCAGACACATATGATATTTTAAAGAACAAATGAACTTCTCTAAAAAATGTTGCCTATTTGTTAGGACTTGCATATACAATTATCTTTCAAAATATGTCTCTTCTATGAATAAGATATCAAATTCACTAGAGCATACTATGAGATATAAAATAGTAAAAGAGTAACTGTGATGTCTAAAATAACTAATAATATGTTCCCAGAATCATATTTGTACTGAGGGATAACATATGGTTGGCAACATACCCACTATAGTTTTTTTTAAGAGAGACAAATTCTCAGCTTATCAAAATGACTGTGTAATTTTGCCTGACTTTGTGGAAAACATGCTATTACTTTCATATTAGTCCTTCCTTTACTATGCATCAGACTTTCAATTAACATTCAGAGTATGAGCTTCTAATACTGCCATGCATTTTGAGCTCCTCACTTTCTGCTCAAAAAGCACATCCACACAGAAACCAACACAGATCATCACCACAACCACTGTCATAAACAGATACATATCCATTGCACACATTTGCAGAACAAGTCAACCAAGCAAGTGGCTGACATCAACAGACATAAACAACAAGGTTATCCTCCCTTCTTTAAATTAATAGAACAGAATTTAATTTGAATAATATAATATCTTAGGATAAAGGTTGAATTGAAGAAATTAATTCTATATTGTGCATGGTGCTGCAGTACTATAAAATGTACTGTATAACTTAAAGAAAGAAATACATGTTTTATAAGTGTTAAAATAGTAATTTTGAGGTAAATGCAACAGACAGTGCAAGTTAATTAACATTACTATTTTTGGAGTTAATCTGTGTGTAAAAATTAAGCATAAGACAACATTTTATACACTATTTCTTACACACAAAGAACTCTGTAAAAGTTGTCTCCTGAAAGAGACAAGAGAATGGGCAAACTGTAAATCAGCACCCTGACTGGAGAACGAACATTCTCCAGCAGGGTATTAATGTACAAGTAATGCCTGCTGAAAAAGGAGTCCACCACTTCACAGCAGTGTATCTAGCTGCCGTGAAGCTCAGGCTGCAAAAAAACTAATGTCCGCCATTACTTTACACTCACTAAGCAGTGCTTTTGCTGTTTAGTGAGTGTAAAAAAATAAATAAAAGTGTGTGTGTGTGTGTGTGTGTGTGTGTGTGTGTGTGTGTGTGTGTGTGTGTGTGTGTGTGTATGTGTGTGGGAGATCGAGAGAGAGTGGTCTTGTATGTATAGCTCTCAACTGTCCAAATTTTTGCAGATTTGTGATTTTTGTACCATATTTTTGTCTGTTCCTCATAAAAAATGTCATTTTCTGAAGTTTTGTGGCAAATCAGTGAGGAGTACATTTGAATTCACTAAATAATGACAGGCATTTGAGTTTCAGGCTTTATATCCTTCAGGAAATGCATTGTAATAAAAGACATTTTTATTCTAACAACTTTCAAAGTTTATAACAGCAATATTTAAATTTGTCTGAGGTGTCGGACCTCATAACAGCTCTGGGCAGGTGTTAATTACACATTAACACACACCCTTGTCAGGCATTATTGCTTACTTATAACTATTTGGTACACTCTTTCTCTCCATTGTTTTGTATATCTATCCTAACAGGGGAGGGGAGAACAAAAGAATAACTGCCAGTTTTAAAAGTGAAACCCCAGTGTTAAAACACAGAAGTTGTCTTCACTACTATATTTCTCCTCTCTTATTCTCTCTCTTTTTCTTGTCATTGGATTTCCAGGTATTTACTTCTGCTTGTCTCCTTAAAGTACTATTGTTCTAGTCCACATCTTGAATATGGTCTAGAATTTTTTTTTTTAAATGACAGTGCAGAGTCTCAGTCTTCAAAGTGTCTAATTTCATCCAGAAGGAATATTTCGAGCATGGCAGGAAAGAGCAAATTCACCTTAAACTGTCTTTTAAGATATTTTATAAGAGGCAAAAATCCTTTCCTTTTGGTCATCACGGCATTGGAATAGTCATTATCAAATCTTATTAGTTTGTCATCCAGTTTAGTAGGAGATTTAGACCAGACTGTTTTAAGTATTATCTCTTTCTCTTGATATGAGATGAACTTAACAATAACTAATATCGGCGAAAAGTTAGTTTTTGATGAAGTAGAAACTAGAGACCTGTGTGCACTTTCTATACATATGACACAGCTTCAGATCTGTTCTCCAAGTCATCAGTTTTGTTTAGTAAAAAAGTATTCTGTTGCAGTAGAAATTCAATGTTGCTTTCATCTTTGGATATTCTGCCTTCTATAGCATTAAAGGCATTTTTCATTCCAGATATCTGAGGTTTCTGTTATATTAAAATCATGTGCATATGTTCCATCTGTTTGGTACATTTTTCTTTAAAGCTGTCAAGTTTGTTATCCATTCTGTTCATTTTTAAATAAAGTTCTTGTATTGTTATAAACAAGATATTGGAGTTCTTTATTTAAAGGCAAGTCCTGAGAAATTGTCTTTGAATTACTCACTTCACAGCTACTGGTACAGACCTTTCAAATTAATAATTTGACAGGAAAAAATTCAAATATTTAGAAACTTTTAGATAATATGCTCATATGTAGTATCAGGTAACTGATTTTGTTTGAAAAACTGGTTTCTGATATTATAAAAATAATATTTCCTGTCAGAAATAGAAACAGAGTAGCAGAACAAGAAAACTCTGCTGCTACCTTGTCAGCATCCTGGCCACACCCAGTGATTTGCATTTCTGGCAGACTGATCTTACAAGAGACAATCATATATGTATGTGTAATGAACAGCTTTATAAAATCTTACCATAACAGTACGTGTCCTTCTTTTCACTGTTGCAGTTTTCATCATCTCTGGGATCTCCTGCCAAGGATAGCCCAATATCTGAGCAGTATACCAAAGCCTTTATTAACTAGCGAGTGTTGTACTTCAGACATATGCGTAGGGCATAAAGGTGTCATATGTATGCTACAAACTCAGAACTGAAGTACCCCAGGAGAACCGGGACCCCCAATGGAGGAGGACATTCACATCCAGCAAAAGGACAGAAGGAAGAAAGGGAGAGAACTTCTTGGTCAGTACGATAATACCACCTATGCAAAAGGAAGACAAAAAAGGGGGCAGGAGGGAGGGAGTGAATACTGAAACAGTGAAAAAAGGACATCTACTGTTGTAGTAAGATTGTATTTAACTGCACTATTTTTTTCCATATCACTTTTTCAGTATTCATCACCTCTGAGAAAGTACAAAAGCTACTAGAAGGTATGGGGGAGGAGGAAGGCGTGGAGGAGCCCTCCACAGACCCATGCAGGATAGCCTTGGCAAAACTTGCCCTGACCCTGGAAATGACATCCAATTTGTAATGTTTTGTGACATGTGAACCAAAGACCAAGTAGCAGCTTCAAGGATGGAGTTGGTGTTCAAGCCTTTGAAGAAAGCTCCCAAGGAAGTCACTGCTCTAGTAGAATGAACTCACATGGAATTAAACTACTTTCCATGAAAACAACAAAGAAATGGTCTTGGAAATCCGGGAGGAGATGGTTTGCTTAGAAACTGCTAAACTCAATGCCCCAGTATGAAAAGAAACAAAAAGCTGATCAGATTTAACAAAAGCCTTTGTTTTGCTAAATAATATCCAGGCCATCAATGCAAATCTATGGTAGGAAGAACCTTCTCACTAAGCAATTGAAGAGAAGGGGAAAAGAAGGAAGATGGATAGACTGATTAAGGGACAGCTCTTTAACCACCTTGGGCTAAAAAGGAAAGATTCATTCAGAGAGACACACTCTCTCTATGAAAAAAAAAGGAGAGACCACTATCAAGGCCTGTAGTTCAGTTACCCTTCTGATAGAGGTTAAAGCAACCAATAAAAAACAATCTTCCAGGTGCAATGTTGCAAAAAAGCAACAGGCTCAAAAGGAGCCTCGGTCAGCTTTTCAAGGACAAAATTAAGATCCCAAGGAGGAGGAATAGGCTTTCTTGGGGATTTAATATGAAGAATACCTTTAAGAAACTGTTAAACCTCAAACATAGAGGCCAATGAGGAGCAATTGGCAGACAGGCAGAAATGGCTGAAAGTGGGCTTTCACTTAAGAATATGTCAAGCCAGCATGCAGTAGTTTACACAGGCAGGAAAGAATCAAGGTGACCTTCACTGAAAAGGTGTCCTGGTGATGGTTAAAAAACCAAACAGAAAATATTTTCCATTTGCACATATGTGATCTTCTGTTATTGGGTTTCCTGGCCTCCTGCAGGACCCTAAGCATGTCTTCAGAAAAATGGTGTCAGAAAGAAATCAAAACCCTATCACCCAAAGAATCATTTGATGAGTGGACAGATGAGGATAAAACAGAGTTTGTTTGTCCTGTGTCAGAAGGTCAATGCAGTGTGTTAACTTGTGATGATCGCCACTGGCTAGATGTAATAAGAGGGGGAACCAGTGCTGTCTGGGCCAAAAGGGAACCATCAACAAGATTTTTCAAGAATCCTTCTCAGTTTTGTGAAAAACCCTTAGGAGAAGAAGAAGGGGAGGAAAGGCATACAGGAACATTCCTTCCAAGAGAAAGACATGGCATCCACTTTCCAAGCCAAAGGACTTAGCAGTCTGGAACAGAACTAAGGGAGTTACCTATTCAGAGGGGAGACAATGAGATCTACATGAGGAATACTCCACCAATGAACTATATCTAGAAACACATCTCTGTGACGCATCCATTGACGAGGCTTTGTCCTGGACTTGTTGAGAAAATCTGCCACAAGATTGTGCTCTGAAGGTATATAGACTGCCTGTAGGGTGTTCCGCAGAGTGATGGATTTTTCTTATGCTTGAAGGGATAACCTGCAAAGAAGGCAAGACCTCCTGCCCCTTGTTTGATGATGTACCACATGATGGTGGTGTTGTCCTTATAAACCTTCAAGGGACCTGGGACCCAGAGTGCATGGAAAGCTTGAAGGGCCAGAATGAGACCCCACATTTCCTAGATGTTGATGTGATCTTTCCCCTCTGCTGAGGGGACCAAAGGCCCTGTACCTTCAGGGTGCCTTAAGAGGCTCCCCATTACAGGTCTGATGCATCTGTGAAGAGTTCCTATGATGGTTGAGGAACGTGGAAAGGAACACCTGGATTGAGAGATAGCTGCTGAATCCACCAGTGAAATTACAGTTTGAGACAAGAGAGCAGTGGAACTAGATGGTCCAGTGGGTGAAAGTGTTGAAGCCACACTGATTTTTATGTACCAGTGAAATTTCATCATATTAAGCCTGGCCTATGGAAGCATGGGGATGGTAGGGGCCATGAACCCCAAAAGCCTTGACAAACTCCCTGACTGGAAGACAGGACAGGGGAAGCAGGGACATAAAATAATTCATGTGAGACAAAACCTTGGATGCAGGAAGGGATGTCAGCATTGCAACAGTCTGGTACCTTTAGCGTATGAAAATGTGATCCTGAGAGGTAGTCAACATTGATTTCTGCAGGTTGACAGTGAACCCCGGGCTACGCAACAGAAGCTGGGTAAAATGAAGATCACATCACCAGCTTGGAATGTGGTGGGGCCTGAAGCAATAGGTTATCCAGGCAAGGAAATATCTAAATTTCCTGAAGCCTGCAAAAGTTGTCTACAAGGGATAGACATTTGGTGAACACCCTTGGGGCTGTTGAAAGCCCAAAGGAAAAAGGAAAAAATTGATAATGAGAGGAAGAAACAGAAAAATGAAAATATTTCCTGAATAGAGGGTGGATAAGAATATGAAGATAGGCATCTTTCAGATCCAAGGAAACCAGAAAGGTCTACAGAAACAACATAGGAGACAGAGTCTGAAGAGAGATTATTTGGAAGGATGGCATTATGAGAAAAGTGTTCGGAAAGCAAAGATTCAGGACAAGCCTCCATGACTCCTCTTTCCTGGGGACCAGAGACATCCTGGAATACAAACCTAAACCCCACTCCGACTGTGAAACCAGGTGAATGGTACCCTGGTCCAACAGACCCTGCAATACCCCTGGAAAATGAGGAAGCTGTTCTGCAGGGGGTTGAGGAGTGTCAGAGAAGGAGGGAAGGATCTTCCAAAGTCATGAAGGAACCCTGCTGGATAACAAAAAGAACTCAGGTATCTGTGGCAATTAGCTGCCAAATTGGGAGACAGAGAGAAAGCCTGAGAGACAGGGGAACCTGGCCGAGAGGAAGGGAGGGCAGACAGTCAGAGGGCTGCAGGTTTGTCGAGAAAGGACTGCATCTGGGGTATGGGCAGTTGAGTAGGCTTATCAGGAAAAAAAAAACAAGCCTAGAAGCCCTCTTACCTTTGGAAGACTGTCTAGGAAGTCTACACAAAAAAAACAGTCTTACTAGGATAGTGCCTCTGAAACTTGGGAATAGGTGAGACATAAATCTGCTTCAAATCTTTCATAACCTTACCCCGATCCTGTAAGGTCTTGAAATGCTCAGCCATAGCAGTACCAAACAAATTATGGTTATCCAAGGGAAAATCCAGAAGTTTTGCTTTGATGTCATCTGGCAAAGCCTGATGGTGAAGCCAGGAATAGTACCTCATCACAGAGCCATAAGCAGCAGCCCTAAAAGATGCATCAGCCACATCATAGCTGCATTTGATAGAATCATAGGCAATCTGAGAAGTGGAACTGAGCAAAGAGGGAGCTGAGGCCTTACCCTTCAGAGTCAGGTATATCAGAGACTATCTTCCCAATCTGGGAAAGAAGAAGCAGGATGTACCTTGTCATATGAGAATGGTAACTGATGGTCCTAAAGGCTAAAGTACCTGAAGTGTAAATCTTTTTACCAATCATCTCCATGGCCCTACTGTCCTTATCTGAAGGAAGTAGCTTAGAAGAAGGTAATAGCCTAGAAGGCTTATCAGTAGATACAGAAATCACTGTAGGATCAGTGGAAGGGCACTTGTATAAGAACTTATAGGCATTCAGCACCTTAAAGAATCTGTCAAGTTTCTTAGAAGATGGAGGTTGAGAATCTGGTGTCAGGGAAGCAGCAGAGAAGGTGTCCAATAGAGGAGTCAACAAAGGAGGGACAGCTAAAGATTTAGGTGAGTCCATTTATAACAACACATAATACGTTTTCTGGACATCAGATACTTAGGAGCAATCCCATTTGAAATACTCTATCACATGCAGGACCAAAGACTCTGGGTCCTTAGCCCTCCTGGGTTACAGGACCAAGGAGGTGCATGAACTGAAAACCCTGAGGAGGCTCCAGTGCCAAAGTACTGAACAAGCCTTGACTGAAGTTCTGCCATTCCTTATGTGGATACTAGGGAGTTGGCAACTTATGCTTACATTTCTGCCTTTTCTTGACTGGGACATCCGTTCTGATAAAATGCCTTGGCCTGGATTTAGTTAAGATACTCTGCACCTCTTCCCTAACAAGGATTGGAGGAATCTCTTTAAGCCCCTAGGAGATAACCAACCATAGCTCCTCCTCAAAGTCTGTAGCAGATGTTTCAAAGGCCTCCAAGGATGTGTAAGAAATAGGTTCTGTGCTAGCCTTTGAGAAGGTTGAGGCAGAAGAAACTGACAGTAATGCTGGACTATCCTCTGGGTTCTCATTCACCTCAGGAGAAACATCCAGTGGAGGTTGGACAGCAACAGACTCAGAACTTTTTGACCTATTTTTTGAGGGGCACCTGTAACTTGGAGCAAGCAGATTCTGCCATGGTACCTTGGGACAAAAGCTTGAGCCCTTGGTTCTTGAGGTAAATGGAAAAATGATGAAAGGCAGCTACACAAATTCTTGGTTACAAAATCCTAAAGATGGAACACTGAGTATGGCAGTGAGATGCTCTTAAGCAAAACAGGCACCTATTGTGCCGATCTTTATGGGGAATCTGCCTCCCACACTGACATTTTGATTTCTTAGATGAAATTGCAACCCAATGAACAACGTAAAAAAAAGAAAAAAAAAGAACCTCAGCAGGATACTTATCTGAAAGACATAGGCTTGGTATAACCAACAAACTGAAAGACATTCAGACTGGCATATGATAATGGCATTTGGAATGGCAGCAATGAAGTTCTGAGTTGAGATCATAATTATGTCACCTTTATGCCCATTGCTTGTGCGGGGATGACTTATGACACTCCCTAAGTAATAAAAGCTTTGGTATACTGGTAGGATGTTGGGCTATGCTCAGCAGGAGATCCCAGAGGTGATGAAAACTGCAAAAGTGAATAGAAGGACATATATATATATATATATATATATAGAGAGAGAGAGAGAGAGAGAGATACACACACACACACACTAGATGTGTGCATATATCTGACTCTGTTAGAGAATAGATAATAGTAATTGTATTAAATGTGTGAGGCAAACCATGTTATATTGGTAAGGATATCATACTGGTTATTATTCTGAAAAGCCTTGCTGTAGATGATTTTTGAATATCTTTGCAACCAAACCTAAGACAGAAAAAAGGCAAATATCACTAGGAAATGTAAGAAATGGCATTTTATGGGTGGGGTGTTGCCCTGGCGTGTTTGAGGCTGTGAAGAAAGCTTCCAGTCATCAATGACATTTTAATGATAAAACTTCAAGGTTTTAATATCAATTGTCTACTATTTTAAGTATTTTGGTAGTTGATATTTACGGAAGCTCATACACAGCAAGTTTAAAAGGGGTTTCGGCACTGTTTTTAGCTAATGGTTTTGATGTAAAATGAAAGTAATTGGAAAAAAATATGTAAATTGGTATTTAGAGTTGGGTTACGGTTGTTGTTAAAACACTGCATTGCTGTAGTTAGTGGTATACAGTTAAAGTGTTTTAGGGTATTCAGAACATTGTAGTTAATTTTATTATAGCTGAACTTTTGATAAAGACTTTGCTATAAACTAATGTTTTTACCAGTTTCCAAAATAGCTGGCATTATGGCACTGGATCAAGTAGATTGTTTCTGTTTGTTTCACATATATGATTACTCGGCAGCATCTCTTTTCATTTTACCAATCATCATTAGCTGAAGGTAAGTAGTGCAATCACAGAGAGATTGTTTGGAGTTGGTTCAAGGTTCCCCGTCTATTTTTTTCTAGATTCGAGCAGAGCATTAATATCATTAGTAAACCAATGTGTGCTTTTACCATATAGGTTCATGCGTACTTGATGGAAGAGCCTGGATGACTGGAAGTAATTCAGTTACTGCAGAGCAAGGGTGACAGTGACACATTTGCTCAGAGGGAAACAGTCAATATCTCAAATTTGATCTGGAGTAGAATTTCATCTAACTCAGTAATAGACCTAGTAGGAATGAGAATATGTGGAGATTTGTTTTAAATCACTATATAGAAGTAAATGAATAGTAGTTATCAAGAACATTCTGCAAAGCTTGAGTATCTATTGTTTTTCTCTATATAAATGTTACAAGGACTAAATCTGAAGCTGTATTAGGATATGGTCACATTTGCTTGCATTATTAATTGCATAGGACTGAAGGGACAGAGGCTTCTTTCGGGGACAGTTTTGCTTGATCCATTCCAGTTTACATTATGTTTTTCAAGAATTATTAATTTTCTATTTCTAGAATGTATCTGGGTTTCAGTGATAATTTGCTCTATTAATTGTACTGATGAGGATGGTGTTTATACACCTGCTACAAAGAATTTAGTTATTCAAACATTCAAAGCTCTGAGAGGATCCAATTTCTGTGAATATGTTTACACTGTGTTTATGAATTATTGTAGGAGACAGATTTGTTTTACTATGATAGCATCTCTGCCTTTTACACTCTGTCCTGGTCTATCATTAGGAGCAGTATGAATCTCCTGCTTATGTTCTTGGAATGTCTGGCAGTTATATAACTTTGGGATAGGCTGTTCAAGAATAGGAGTGCATTTTTAGGAGGAACACATGCCAGGCATTATCATTCCTGATTTTAGGACTTGGTGGAGGGTGAAAAAGGATGCTGGGAGAATGAAAAGATACAGTTATTGTACTTGGAGGTTGGGTGAGGAATATTAACAAAGGCTGGAAAGGACAAATTGTGTGGAAGGAAAAGATTGTTGGAATAAATAATTCCCAGATCCATAGGAAACTTTTATTAGGTCATACTGACCAACAGGCAAATGTTAAAGAAGAAGGGAATTGGATGAACATGAGAGAAACAAATGTTCATTTGTAGGTGTTTGGAGGCTTGGAGCCCTAGAGGCTCATCATAAGGTCATAGCTTCCACATGGGTCAGTGAGGGTCTCTCTCATTTTTATTGAAATACATCTGGAGATCTGTACTTGCTTAATTTGGAGGTGAACTTTTGAGTTTGTATTATCTTCTCAATGTTTTATTACATTCACATATATTCTAGGTTATGCTTTGCTTTACATTGCCAGACAAATTGTTTTTGACTATTTAATGTATTGTTCAAATGTTAAACAATTAAAATAAAAAAAAAAATTAAAAAAAAACAGTGTAATTTTTATTTTAGTAGAGCAGTAGCATGTTTCTTTAATGGTCTGTTCTTCAAGGTTTTGTTGTTTAATCCAAGCTTACTAGTGGCCCATTAATGAACTCATTGTGCCTACTGACAAGTGTTTACTGCTCTTAGTAAGTAGGTTAAATTGTGGAGCATGTTTAAACTGCACATCACCTGAAAGTAAAAGGTATACAAGAATGTCAATGTGTATATTGTACATCATCTGAATGTAAAAGGTAATTTTTTTTCAAATGAATTTGTGCTTGGTACAGATTATAAAGTAGAGTGCATTAAGTTCGTGATGATTTTTGTGGGGATTTTTCTCCACTTTGCATCATCCTCCAGCACCCTACCTAGTGCTCCATGTCTACTGCCTGGACTATGAGCCACCTCCTATACCTGGATTAATCCAACAGGGCTGGAGCCACTGCAGAACTTAAGGGCATCTTGGGAGTATGGCCCTTAGCATCTGCTGGGAGAGGGATTTTGAACCTATCCAATTCCCCTCCTCATGGTTCCAATGATAAAGTCCAGGGTGGGTATACAATAAGGATGTGTGGCATTTTTCCTTGCCTCCACAGCAGTTGAGCCATGCCTCCAACCTGCTGCCCTTTAGACATGCCTCTAGTAGTGATATCCCCAGCCTCCATTAGGGATCTTCACTAGAGATGCCCATGGAATGTGTATTACCAAATCCCATCAATCCACACTATTCACAGGCAAATGTGCAAGTGAAAAGAAACATTCAAGCAGTGAATGAGGAAGAGCAACAGTAAAATTTATGAGGACTGTCATCTTGCAGTTTTGGAATATAAGAATACTCCGTTATAAATTATCAATGAGCAGTAGATTGAAAAGCTAATCATCTCCTCCTGCAACATTACTGAAATCCCTCCAGGGATGGTAATGCCCATTCCTTCCTGCTGTTCTGTCAATCTCCTAAGCAACTAATAAAACCTTAGTTGGCTGGGCTTCACTGTGCTATGCCACCGAATCAACTTAATTTGGTCTAATTTTTCTGATGGTATAACAGTATAACTCATTGTAGTTACCAATCTGGGGTGCATGGTTAATTGTCTTTTTACTCTGGATGTTTCAGGGAACTGATTTCTTCTGAGCTGCTGTTGATTGCTGTAAAGATATGGTAGACAGTTTTTATTATTGCCAGAGGCCTGAACAGAGTAATGAAGTTTAATCGTGGCTTTCAGGAAGGGAAGGGCACTGCCTGGAAGGATTACACAGACTGGTTTACAGTATTGTAAAGAGAAGTGTTTGTGTGTGTGTGTGTGTGTGTGTGTGTGTGTGTGTGTGTGTGTGTGTGTGTGTGTGTGTGTGTGTGTGTGTGTCTGTGTAGCTGCGTTACCAAGTATAGGGATGGGAAGTGACTAAAGTGGGCCAGCCGATGGTATGCAAAAGAAATAGAAGTGTGCATCATTTACTGAAAGAGTTTGCAATGAGAGGCTGGCATGTGCAAACCTTATCAGCAAGGAAAGAAATTCTATGTCAGAGCAGTTTGTTAATTTATATATGTATTCTCAATACAGTCATTTTGTATTTATGTATAATATTTATGTGAAATGCTGAAGATAGTGGTTTATTTAGTATAGCACTTATTTGTGTGTATGAACGGTTATATTTATCTTGGAAGTGAGTGAACATTAACACTATACACTAGATGCACTTGTGTTTTTCTTGGTGGTAGTGCAGTTAATTTAGTTAATACAGTCACACAAAATGGTTTGTATTAAATTTGGTTACCTTTCAGTTTTCAGGAAAGATGTGTATGTCTCCTGCATAAGTGTCACATCGTTTTATTCAGTTTATTAATATGGTGGGATATGAAGCTGGAAGTAGTTCTGTGCTACTGGAAGATGCATATGCTTTTTGAGAAGTAACTCTGGTGTTTTACTCTATTTACATATTTGGTGGGGTAGTTACTTTGAACTAGTTAAAGAATAGTTACAGTAGCTTCAGGGATTGGATGTTAATGTTTAGGTACTTCCATTTCATGCTCTGCAGCCCTACAAGTTTATATATATATATATATATATATATATATATATATATATATATATATAGATACACACACACACATTTTTTTTTACACTATGGCTTTATTTTAATATGTTTGGGGGGGGGCTGTCATCATACTGATTAGGTTTGTGGATGTAGATCATGTACTTTTTAGGAGGAATTAGTTGTGTGGCTGCTGTGTATATACCTATAGTTCTGTTACTCAAATGCCTTTATCCAATACTTTGTTGCTTAAATGATCATATGCAGGTTATAGGTGTTGGGATCAATGATTATAGCATTAACGTAATTGTCCATTTCAGTACATGTTATAACTAGAAAAATGGAGGTGGTACAATATATATGTTTTATAGTTTCTAACATGCTAATGCCTCAGTGCTTTGTGTGTTATTTGGATGATGTGGTACGCATTCATTGTACAAGTCTGTATGGACACCTCCTGGAGACTAAAAGCCTACCTACAGTGTCTGTGGTATTTACTGAGCATTGTGGCAAACATTCACATGGTGAAGTTCCCCAAACAATAGACTGTATGGATGCACAAAGGTACTGATTTTATGTTCAGCGTGTATTTTGTATTTTTTCTTTAGATTGGTTTACCTTCATGTTTAGACTATAGGCATTTTTCTCATTCATTATAACTGAACTCTGCATTGCACTTAAATACGAAAAGTCTTCCCTTTCAGAAAGTTGTGTTATCCTTGATTGTGCCACTTGATTTCAAATATTACAGATTCATAGGTGTTTACTAGGCTAACAACTACTAGGACATTTTTAAGCCAACTCATGCATTCCAATTCTGTAACAAGTTCTGGTACCATTGATAAGTGTAAACAGGGGCTTAGGAGATGAAACATTTACAGGCTGCCTGTGTCCATTAGAGACAGAGGTGCCAAACCAGGGACAAATTTCCTGTTCCCCATCCAAATGTCCAGGTTACACATGAATTGGGTTAGGGAGGAACTCTGCTTTAAATGGATAGGAAGCCTGCTCCAGAGAGGGGATAGTCTCTGGAGTGCATATCTGTCTCTCCAGCAGGTCCTATTTATGTCACAGGCAAGGTTTAAGGCTTTAGAATGTGTAATTCTGATGCTGTTTATTTTGCAGATATGTAAGAAGTCATTCAGAGTGAGGTCCAACAATGCCTTGTATGCGAGGCATAGATTTCTCTTTAACAGCCTGAAGGAGACAGAATACAGGGAGAGGGCTTTGAGGTTATTTGCATACGACATGCTAATTACATTCTGTATTCTTTTAGTGAGGAAAACCCAGCCACTGGGGATGCACAAGCCAATGCATTTCTTTGTGCCAGTCCCAAGCCCAGATGAATGGGGAGGGTTGCGTCAGGAAGAGCATCCGGTGTAAAACCTCTGCCAAATGACTTATGTGGAGAACGTTTCATATTTCCATACCGGATCGGTCGAGGCCCGGGTTAACAACGACCGCCACCAGTACTGTTACCAACAGGGTGCTGACGGAAATTGGGCTACTGTTGGCTGAAGGAGAAGAGGAGGGGAAAGGCATGCTCAAAGGGAGGAAGAGAGGAGGATCGTTAGGAGTGTAGTAGTGAGGGTAGGAACTTTGAATGTTGGCAGTATGACTGGTATATGGAGAGAGCTAGCTGATATGATGGAGAGAAGGAAAGTTGATATATTGTGCGTGCAAGAGACCAGATGGAAGGGAAGTAAGGCCAAGTGTATAGGAGGTGGGTTCAAATTGTTCTATCATGTGGTGTGGATGGCAGGAGAAATGGGGTAGGGGGTATCCTAAAGGAACAGTATGCCAAGAGTGTTTTGGAGGTGAACAGAGTGTCTGATAGAGTGATGTTTCTGAAGCTTGACCTTGATGGTGTAATGATGAATGTTGTTAGTGCATATGCTCCACAAGTTGGGTGTGCGATGGATGAGAAAGAAAATTTTTGGAGCGAGTTGGATGAAGTGGTGGTGAGTGTAACCACGGGCGAGAGACTAGTGACTGGAGTGGACTTCAATGGGCATGTTGGTGAAGTGAACAGAGGGGATGAGGAAGTGATGGGTAGGTATGGTGTTAAGGAGAGGAATGCAGAAGGTCAGATGATTGTGGATTTTGCGAAAAGGATGGACATGGCTGTGGTGAATATGTATTTTAAGAAGAGGGAGGAGCATAAGGAGACGTACAAGAGTGGAGGAAGATGCACACAGGTGGATTATATCCTATGTAGGAGCGTCAGTCTGAAGGAGATTGGAGACTGTAAAGGGGTGACAGGGGAAAGTGTAGTTAAGCAGCATAGAATGGTGGTCTGTAGGATGACATTAGAGATCAAGAAGAGGTGGAGGAGTGCAAAAGCAGTGCCAAGGATTAAATGGTGGAAGTTAAAAAAGGGTGATTGTGAGGTGTTGTTCAGGGAAGAGTTAACACAGGCACTGGGAGGCAGTGAAGAGTTACCGAATAGCTGGGTAACTACAGCAGAGCTAGTAAGGGAGACTGCTAGAAAGGTGCTTGGTGTGACATCTGGACAGAGGAAGGAGGACAAGGAGACCTGGTGGTGGAATGAGGAAGTACAGGAGAGTATACAGAGGAAGGGGCTGGTGAAGAAGAAGTGGGATTGTCAAAGAGATGAAGAAAGTAGACATGAGTATAAGGAGATGAGATGCATGGCAAAGAGAGAGGTGGCAAAGGCTAAGGATAAGGCATATGGAGAGTTGTATGAGAGACTGGACACTAAAGAGGGAGAAAAGTACCTGTACCAATTGGCTAGACAGAGGGAAAGAGCTGGGAAAGATGTGCAGCAGGTAAGGGTGATAAAGGATAGTGAGGGAAACGTACTCACAAGTAAGGAGAGTGTGTTGAGTAGATGGAAAGAGTACTTTGAAGGGCTGATGAATGAAGAGAATGAATGAGAGAGAGAGAGAGAAGGTTGGATGATGTGGGGATAGTGAATCAGGAAGTGAAACAGATTAGCAAGGAGGAAGTAAGGACAACTATGAAGAGGATGAAGAATGGAAAGGCTGTTGGCCCAGATGACATACCAGTGGAAGCATGGAGGTACTTAGGAGAAATGGCAGTGGAATTTTTAACCAGATTGTTTAATGAAATTTTGGAAAGTCAGAGGATACCTGAGGAGAGGAGAAAAGGTGTTTTGGTACCTCTTTAAGAATAAGGATTATGTGCAGAGCTGCAGTAACTAGAGGGATAAAATTGATCAGTCACAGCTTGAAGTTATGGGAAAGAGTAGTGGAAGCTAGGTTAAGAAGGGAGATGATGATTAGTGATCAGCAGTATGGTTTCATGCCAGAAAAGAGCACTACAAATGCAATGTTTGCTCTGTGAGTATTGTTGGAGAAATACAGAGAAGGTCAGAAGGAGTTGCATTGTGTCTTTGTGGACTTAGAGAAAGCATATGACAGGGTGCCTAGAGAGGATTGTGGTATTGTATGAGGAAGTCAGGAGTGGCAGAGAAGTAAGTAAGAGTGGTACAGGATATGGACGAGGGTATTGTGACATTGATGAGGACTGCAGTGGGATTGACAGATACGTTTAAGGTGGAGATGGGATTACATCAAGCATCAGCTCTGAGCCCTTTCATATTTGCAGTGGTGATGGACAGGTTGACAGATGAGATCAGACAGGAGGCCCCGTGGACTATGATGTTTACAGATGACATTGTGATATGTAGTGAGAGTAGGGACCAGGTTGAGGAGACCCTGGAGAGGTGGAGATATGCTTTAGAGAGGAGAGGAATGAAGGTCAGCAGGGCTAAAACAGAATATATGTGTGTAAATGAGAGGGAGGGTAGAGGAATGGTGAGGATGTAGGGAGTAGAGTTGGTAAAGTTGGATGAGTTTAAGTACTTGGGATCAACAGTTCAGAGTAATGGTGAGTGTGTAAGAGAGGTGAAGAAGAGAGTACAGGCAGGGTGGAATGGGTGGAGAAGAGTGTCAGGAGTGATTTGTGACAGACAGGTACCAGTAAGAGTGAAAGGGAAGGTCTACAAGAGGGTAGTGAGACCAGCTATGTTATATGGGTTGGAGACGGTGGCATTGACAAAAAGGCAGGAGTCAGGGCTGGATGTGGCAGAGTTAAAGATGTTAAGATTTGCACTGGGTGTGACTAGGATGGACAGGATTAGGAATCAGTACATTAGAGGGTCAGCTCAGGTTGGACAGTTTGAAAACAAAGCAAGAGAGGCAAGATTGCGTTGGTTTGGACATGTGCTGAGGAGGGATGCTGGGTATATTGGGAAAAGGATGCTAAGGATGGAGTTGCCAGGTAAGAGGAAAAGAGGAAGGCCTAAGATAAGGTTTATGGATGTGGTGAGAGAGGACATGCAGGCAGTTGGTGTGAAAGAGCATGATGCAGAGGACAGAAAGAAATGGAAACAGATGATCCACTGTGGCAACCCCTAACGGGAATGGCCGAAAGAAGATGATAATTCTTTTAGTGAGGAACCTCTGTGGGTGGTTCAATTGTTGGATGTGCTTAGCTACATACCAAAGGAGGCATTGTACTCAATGATGGATCTGATAAATGCTAAATATGGTGGAACAATAACCTCCTTCGACTTGATGCCATACCTTTGTTTATGAGTTGCACAGCATAGAATGATTTCCTTACTACTGTAGACATGTGATGGTCAAAGGCTAGATTACTGTCTGTGTGTGTCCCCAAGTCCCTGACAACTGGGTCAGCTTTTGTCAATATGATAGTTACCAGGGGTAGATGACTTCCCAAAGTTTTAGTCCATAGCAATGTAATATCATTTGTACATGTTAAGTCCAGTAAACTTTGATACAATAGAGATTATGGAGTAACATACAATTAGCTCGGCATTTCCATTCTGATCATGCCTATTGCATTTTTCAGTTATCCCTCATTGCCAGTTTACCAGTATATCTTGCAATTATAGCATCATTTTATTTATCCTGCATGACGCCAACAAAAGCTCATGCTGCTTTACATTGTTTATTTGCAATTTTATGCACTGATGCACATGCTCAATGCTGTAAATGTATTATTTGCATCTTTCACCAGAAACTGCACCCCTTTCTCTTGTCACTTTTTCAGAAAATCAATACCATATATAGGCATCTTAAAGGCACCCCTCCGTTAAAGTAATTTCATTTATGTTGTTGCCATCCAGGTGCTGTCGTCATGGTCCAGGTCCAGCTTCTAACCAAAATGTCAGCAACAAGTATAATCTATACTCCTTATTAACATTTGGAATTGACCACTTGGCCTACTCAAGTGTCTCCTCTCATACAAGTTCTTCACCAGTGGCCTTAAAGCTCATCTATTGTGAAGTTTATTTGTTAGTTATTTATTCTGTATTCTAACCATGGTAATGGACTAATTCCCAAGTGGATCAGTTTCAGGCACAGTCGAGAATAAACATTTTTTACATACAGAAGTAAAACGACAAATGAGATTAATTGTTCAGAAAAAGAATAATGACAAAGATATGTTTAAAATTTAAAACAGTAATAACCTAACACAGTAAAAGTTAGTATTTGCAGTATGTGCTAGAAGTAAAATGATTAGTGCTTAGGGTTTTGTGTAAAATATTGTGATACAGATGTCGAGAACCACTGCACAGAGTTTATTGTTGTTTAAAACTACATGTGGCTTTTTGTTGAGGCATGAAGCGGTTTCATCTTTAATACTTAATACTAGCATGTGACATGCATAAACAGTGATTCTTGTAGATACCAAGGTTAAGTGTGGCATTAACAAACCTTTTTACAGAGACCAGCTGGGGACATGATAAGTAGTTCCAGCACCTCTCCTATGAATTCTACAACAGTTATTCAATGCCATGCTACAATATGTGGAGTAGCTTATGTGATTTCCACTTACCACAGGAGAAAGAAACACCATCATGTGAGCATTCTAAGAAATAGCCCATTTTCTGCAGGTGCTTAGTGCTATTGACTGCATCCACATGGCCATGAAGACCTTACCTGCTGCTCAGGGACAATGGTATATTGACTGTAAGAGATTCCACTCCATTAACTGCTAGATGGTCTGCAATACACCGGGTATTGCAAGATATGTCTCAGTGTACCATCCAGGTAGTGCCCATGATTCCCACATTTTATGATGCATCTTTAACTTCTATCAGCAATTTGCATTGGATGACTTCACTCAAAGACACCTCATTGGCAATGCTGTATATGCAGTAGAGCCGCAGTTCATGACAACCATGCGTAACCCACAGACAACGGCAAAAAATACATAAAACACTGTTACACATACACACTATCATCAAACAAGTGTTTAGAGTGAATGCTTCATAATAATCACCATGCCCTAGCTGACACATTATTTATCATCTAGAGACAGATGAACAATAGACATGTGAATGGGATTAGCCCTGAACTGTGGAAGCAGGCAGTTCCCTGGAGAATATAGACTCCCTGTGGTGCACTGTCGTAATGCTATCTGTATGTGCAAAGACCTCTTTGATGTTGTTTTATAGCCCATACACTACACCAATTAGATCTGCCGGGTCTGCAATGACACTGGCCTGTACCTGAATGACTACTACACATATATGTTGTATAACGGCCATGTAGACATTCAGGTTAGGCACAGGGTCAGACTCATGGCATTGTCAGCATCTGCCTTATGAATGCTATAACAGTTATTCAATGCTATGCTGCAATATGTGGAGCAGCTTATGTGGTTTCCACTTACCACATGAGAAAGAAAACACTGTGTGAGCATTCTAAGAAATAGCCCATTTTTCTGGGATTTGCACATACAGATAGCATTATGGCAGTATGCAATAGATAAACCCACTGTCCAAACACTTGCAGGTGCCACCATCACCCACTGTTACCTAGGATGCAGAGGCCAAAGGTGTGCTGCTGTATTGGCCTATTCTCGACCTTAACTGGTCACCTAGGACTGAAGTATGTTTTGCACAAGGCAATCAAGCCATATCAGTGGAAGGGGTAGGCAGTATGCTTGCCACAGTACCCATGCCTGTCAGTAGCTCTGTGGCTACTCTATGCCATACTTTGGCTGCCATCATAGTCAAGCACAGACATTTCCCTGATATCAGACATGCCATCATCCATGGTGAAGAACCCATATGCAAAGAAAAACATCCTAAGTGTATCAGTACTACTTCATGACAATCCCAGTTCCCAGCACTGCAACAGCTGTAAAATTGTACCGATGCAGACAATGTAAGCCCATATAACGTATGCAGAATCTTGTGGAAGCTGGAGTGCTGAACTGTCTGTAGGGATGATATGACCATATCAAACATATGAGAACCAATGGCTGTGGCATGTCACACTCTATGATACATACATAAGGGCATACCACCTCCCAAACCATCACCCACAGGCACTCGTGGAATTAAGTTCTTCTGCAGTATCCAGCCTCACACCAGGTATGAGGGAATGGCCCATCACCCTAGACAGTGATACCAGAAACCCCTTTATGTCTGTGAGGGTGTACTGTGTAGATGGATCCCTACCTGTGTTCATCCAGTTACATGCAAGGGTAGTCTCCTTCGTATGGGGTTGATGGATCATGAAGATGACGCTATGGCATGATTGTGGTGCTCATCTATTATGGTCACTGACAGCATTAACATATGCACTAAGCTTCAGCCATGTGTGTTCACATACAGCCTCATCCTTGGTATTGGTCAGGAGGATCTACTGTCCATGTGCAAGCAAGACCTGCATCAAGGATTTCAGTCTTCACCTGGGAAATTTCTGCATATATTTGTACTCCTTAGGAGCCCATTACAGTGTGTAAATGTAAACATATACATATGGTCAGTGAACGCCCATTAATATCAAAGGCATTCACAGTATGGTCCCACACCCTTCTGCCCAGACTGAGCACAGACTGTCCAAAGCCTATTACACCCAGAGGTAAAGGCCAACTCCACAGCTTCAGTTGCATGTAGAACACACTTTTGACCCCACTACACCATACTATCTAATATGGAATAGATAAGCCTGCTGTGTCAGTTTATGTATGGATAGCAGTGTATCAATACTTGTGGTCCATGTACCATGTTTCCACACCATCCCAAATTTGGACTTCACCATTCATGTAGGTGGTTACTGCTCCCTGTACCTGAATACTGTCCACCCCATCTAGTGTTGTTCTGCAATGCATGGCAGTTACGTAGCATTGTTCTATTTCCCCTCTAGAAAAATAAAGCTGAAACACAAAACAGGTATGATAATGTCATAGCTACTGTCAATGATAACATATTAGATTTAATATTTACCAATAAAGATGACCTGGTTACTAACACAAAAACTTTTATGCCTACAGGGAATTCAAATGACAAATAAATATTGTTTCAGATAGATTGAACTTTAAAAAATAATTATAGAAAAAAAGAAAACATATGATCTGAATAGAATGGATATGTTTAAACTGAGTCTTGATTTGTTAAACATAAACTGAAATGAAATTAACTTAGCATATGAAGAATATGGCTAGAATATTTTGAAGAATGTCTGCAATACGCATTTAAATTAAACATATTACGTGACAGAAAATGTAACTCGGGCAAAGAAACCCAGGTAGAATTAGAATCTATCAAGATTATTTAAGAAGAAGAAAATAATTTCTAAGAAATTCTTCAACATATAACAAGAAATTTTTAAATAACATCACAAAAAACATTAAAAAGAAATATACTTTTTATAAAGGATGATATGAGGAGACATTAATGAGAAAAGAAAACAATAAAACAAATTATAATTATATACATTCAGAGACTAAACCAGAGTATTGAAATAATAAAGCTCAATTAAATTCATGTTACAGAGGAACAGATAATAGCTAAAATATTCAATAACAACTTTTTAAAATTCTCATATGAACAAAATTATATTGGCCTGATTAATGTAACCTTTCCAACTCAGTCTGGCTATCCCAGTATCAAACAAGAAATATTAAAAGCTGCTAAATGCAATGTCAACATATGTAGTGCAATGAGCCCGGACTCTGTACCTGGACAGTTTGTATTCTTCTATTTCCAGTGATTTAATAATGACATTGACCTGGATATTTATCAAGTTACTGAGAGTGGAATTTGTCCCTGATGACTGGAAAAAATCCTCTGTCACACCTATCTACAAATGTGGAGACAGACAAATCATACAAAGGGCCATCAAAGATGATGAATTAAGACCTGATTTAAAACTTTAAGAGAAAAGTCTGATAACCTAAGATATAGAGGTTCTCAATATAGTGTTAATCTGAGTAGCACTAAGAAAAGAGATGACTTTACAAGTCAATCAATTCCAGAATGTTTAACTCGATACCACTTTATATTAGATAATCTGTTAATTTAAATACTTTCAAGAAGCAAATAGAGTGCTATAAGGGAGAGTGTAAATTTGCAAATAACAGAAATTAATCTGCTTTATGTATGGCCCAATTTTGGTCCATTAGCAGTTCTAACTTAACTATGTAATTATGTAAGTGCTTTCTGTAGGCATTCAACACAACAAAGTGACAAGGCCCCTAAGAGGTATTCCTGGATATGACGAGTACAGCCCCTGAGGTGTACTCCCAGTAACTTGAAACATCTTCTTGTTATTAAGACAATCTCCTCAACATGGCATGTTTCATATGCAGTATACTTCAGTCCATATAACAAGTATATATGGCCCTACCACAATTGTTGCAAGTGCTTCTTTTTTCTATAGAAATCTCAGAATCAAACTAGTATCCACCACTGCAGCACAGTTTATGCTCCTCACTGAATTGTCTGCAGGTAGCTGTAGGACCACCCCCTACAACAAACACAGATGTTTAGGTAGTCAGTCTACCCGAAAACATGGCCTGCATTTCTTAACCACATCAAATGTTACACCTTTCTATAATCTTTAAAGGACTAGAGGGATATAATGCAGAGCTCAATCACAATGTCACCTGTATCCCCCCACCCCCTGTTAACAAATAGAATGATAGCAACCTCCCTCCAACAACAGCACAACAGTGGTGACATTACTCACGCATTCTACCATGTTGCTGTCACCTGTAGACTTACCATAGCAGCTGTACTCTTGTCTTTCTTCATTAGGATGAAGTCTTCCCTTGTGCAGTACTATTCATTTACTCTTCAGCAAATTTCTGCAGTGCGAATAGCAATGTGATGGGTTTAAGTTCCTATTTTAGGCATTGTCTGGCATGGCTGTAGCTGTGATACAGCAGCAATCACCTCACCATTCACCTGCTGGGTCTCCAGCTCTCTCTATGCCTACTTCTCTGTAGAGTGATGTAGGTTATTCAGTAGGTCACCTGGAGGGTTCTCCAATTACCTCTGGTGGTCTATCACCAGTGAAGTGTGTAGGCCCCTTATCAGAAGACAGCACTAGTGGATCACAATATGTCACCTGACAGGAGCTGGACAATCTGGTGACAGGACTGGTGGACCAGTTAATAGATGTCCATGTCCAAATTACAAGATGCAGAAAGATATGCTCCAGGTAGATAGAGTCACACCACTGCCTGGCCCTGTCCAGCAAACCAACATTAACTGGACCCAGTCATGAAGGTGGTCATGGAGGTGATTATCTCTGGCTTGGTGCAGCTTCGGGCACTTTGACACTTACCTATAACCTCAACCTATCCTCCTTCTTGGTGTTTCACCTTCCTTTCCCATGTGTAGTCCAATCCTCCGCATCACTAACTATCCTGTATTTACTTGTCTGTCTGTCCTTTGTCTACTCCTGATACCAACTCTATACCCTCTTTCCTGCCCATACCTTTCTCCTTGCTATCTTCCCCCTCTAGCCTTCTTGAAAAAAGAAAAATAGGAATCTGTCTCACAAATAAAAGCTTCCTTGATTTCCTACCCAATTTCCAGGTTTCCCTTCCTCCTGTCCTTCTGTGTGTTCCTCTGCTTGCCCACCCCCTTCTCTGTCTATGCTGTGCACACACTTCTTGCCCTTTTAAAGAAATGTATTGGTAAGGACTTTGGTATGGTTTAACTGGGCTGTGTTCCTACTTGCATCTTATTGTTCTGCCTGTGAATGTGCATTGTTGTAAACATGCTGCATGCACACTATTAGGCTTATTGGGACTTGTGAAATACAATATGTACTGCCAGTCATTACATGACCTGTGGAAGCTTCACCAGCACATTCCTTAATTAGTTTAGTACTGTAATGAAACAATGTTAGTATTTAATTACAGAGTAGCTTCAAGCTGCATTGCACTAATTTGATCGCACTTACTTTGCTCTTATACTCTACATAAGTGATGATTCTGCATCCCAGCCATTATTCCAATTCATTGATGTTATACTTAGACATATGGACAAGTAGAATTAGACCATACTGTAAATGTGGCTCAAAAATGGTTGCTGCCATTCCTTCAGTTGAAACAAAATGTGAAATTTTGAGACAGTCATAAAGGTTGTATTAAGTTTTGCTTTTACACTATCATTTTAAATTGACATATTCTATTCAAAGTCAAGAGTAAGACATAGCTATTTAAAGGAATATACATATTTTTTTTGGTTACTGTAAGCTAGAAATGAGAGTTGGTGTAATAGGGAATTAAATTTATAGTGTCTGGCAGTCTGCAAAGAGGAAAAAGGCTATGAGTTGCACCTAGCAACAGAATTTGAATTTAATGATTTTCCATCTGTTAATTACTTTATGGTTAGGGGATGATGCAAGTTATACAAGATGTTCTATAAACAGTGTGACATCCCTCCACTGGGCCAGTAATCAATAAGCCTCAATCTTCACCACTGACACTAGTGAGGGACATTCACTTGGAACAAAGATAGAAACACAGTATTTTCTTATGCAGCTGTCTGCACCAAGCACAATTTCCCTTAAGAGCATACAGGGAGCACACTCAGTCCTGGGGCTGGATTTCCCTCTCCCAATCCAGGCCCTAAATAAGACTCCCCACTGACATGCTCGTAGAGTTGAGTCCTCAGCTGAGTGCTCCAAGCCAAGTCCTCCAACATCCTTTCTGTGAAGCCAGTGCTCTGTATCCCTGCTCCAGGTAGCTGACGCGCACACACACACACACACACACACACACACACACACACACACACACACACACACACACACACACACACACACACACACACACACACACACCTGGGAAAGACTGGCACAGATTTAACAGCTATGCTCCCTTTGCCCAGACTATAAGGAAGATACTGCCACCAGAACACTCCAAACCAAGCTACTCTAAGGCTCTTACCAGGTTACCCAATTATACTGAGTAAAATTCATATTAATACAAATGGTAGTGTTTGACCAATGCAGCAAGGCTTTCAGGAGCGGTCACAGTGTCACTAAATAAATATAAGTACTCTCACAGGTTAAATATTTTCTAAAAGACCAGCCAGAATGAAAAGTTTAAATATATTTAATACTAAATAATAAAAGAACATGAAAATACTAAATATCTATTTAAAATAAACAGAGTTTCAATCACAGGAAATATGAAAAATACAACTGTAAAGGTTCACACAGATACAGAAAAGCACTACTGAAGTAATCTCATTATATTTTCCTGACTGACTAAAGAATTACTGTTCACTTACTAGAGCAAGGCAAGATGATGTGGGTAAGTGGTCGTTCTTTGTCAGGTTCCACAGACTGCCGAGAGCTAAGTGACATTTCTCACTAATATCTAAATATTATTTCAGTGCTGGCTATGTAATGACATTACATCTGGTCATCTGACTTTGGTTCCCAGACTACCCCCTTTACTAGAAACTGAACCAACATCTAGCATATAGGTGTCACTATACACACACACATAGAGCTTTGCTAAGATGTGTTATAGTATCTGGAAGCTATAAAACCATTTCTAAAACTTCCACCCTTCCAGGGTAGCAATTAGTTCACCCCTAAGGACAATACAGTAGGATTCCTAGTCTTGGTTTTCACAGACATTTTGTTTGTGACTGCAATCAGAACTGTAAGATGCAATCTTTATCACCTGAACCAGGTAATTTAATTTCAGACAATTTTTCAAAGTTAGTTGGACAGAGATTAACCTCTTCTTTTCCAGTATTCTCTGTTACAATATATTTGTTTCAACAGTTACAATACAGCCTGACATACAGGTGTATTTCGTTTCTGTCCAGCAGCACCCATTGTTGGTACATTTTTAACACAAGCAGCTTTACAAGAATGTTTTCAACACAAGCACCTGTACAAATCAGTTTGATATACAAATGACATTTAATTCTTTACAAAACTCCAACTAGCTATGCTGGCATATGTTAAACAACCACTGGCCTACTTCTCCTGGCATAGCTGGAAATACCTCACATCATCACACACACAATGAAATTAAACAGTGTCAGATTTGCAGATAGATAATTAATGAAAAGGCTGAAAAGAATACTGCATATTGAGATAATTATTTTTGAGGGGGGATATAAGGTACTGTCTGGAAGATAACTAGTGAACCAGTATGTATTATTTTCTGTCTTTATGGATTTTGATTAGGTTCATAGGTAGGTACTAGGCTATTGGCCCTAGGGCCTATACAAGCCTAGCCAAAAAGGTACTCTGGCTTTCGCCACCCAAGAAAATTATTTTCCTGTGATCAACTTGAAAGACATGACATAGCTGACTTGTCATTCCTAGAAGTTGCACATGTGTGTATGCTCCTGTTCCTCTGTCCTGCACCTATTGAATGTTGGGATGAGCTCTGCCTCCCAAACAATACTTATGTAATAAGTAGGTAATCAGACAATGGATAAATAAATGAATGAATGAATGAATGACAGACCCTATGAAACATTTTTGTCAGACTTATAATTCGCTCAACTTTTCTTATGTATTCTGAGACTCATTTTTACTTGTATATTATGGTCAGAATATCATTCCATACAAATAGTATTCAAAATATATTGTGCAGTGAAATAACCTATATTATTATACTTAAGAATTAATGTTTATAAACCGTTAGGTCAAATTTTAGGAAGGACATCCTCATGTCTGGTGCTCCTTAACTGGTTAGCAAAGTATAAATGAAATAAAATACTGGTCAACACTAAAACTAAGGTATTTAACTAAACAGAAAGAGTGCCATAACTCAGAAAGGAGCCACAGTTAATAAATGAATGACCACAAACTCTGTGGCATCCACTGAGGAGCAGATTATGTATACTGGTAGAAAGAAAACAGGCTTATGGGTTTGCAATTATCTTGTTAATGTGCCTTGAAAGTGTTTTGTAGTTGGCATCTGTCTCCCTCATAGCTGCTTTTTACATACTCAAGAAAATGGGTGTCCTTTAGGTGGTGCATAGTCTAGGAGTTTATTTACTAATGTATAATACAAGCTGTTTCTGTCTGTTTCTCATTCTAACAACTCCAACATGTATGACATAACACATAAACTTTGGCATTAATTTATAATCTGACTTATGGCATGTAGAATGACATGAACTTTTGCGGAAAGAAAGCATTACTGTATATGGTAAATAATTGCAACTCAGTGTACTGTGAAGATTACAAAAGGCCGATGCTCTATTCCCCCTATCTTGGTTTGATAGCAGGGCCTAATCTCTTCACACACATGCTTCATGCCTTGTTTATTTAGGAACGTTTCTCTTTTTATTTTCTTTTTTCTATCCCATTTATGTACACCCCCCCAACAAACCATCAGCTGTCCAGCTGCACTATTTTTACCTTGTGCCTCTGGCATTATCTCCAGGGGTTGGGAGTTTTCGGCTAACAGTTAAGGTTGCTGATATCAGTGACTGTGCAGTAAACTACACTACTCTTTCTTGTCAAGCTTGACTGATTCTAGATAATTATTGCCCAGTCTGCTTTATTGCTTTCAGGTAGTGAAATAGTAGCTAGTCTGTACACAAACTCTTTACAAGTACTTTCTTTAGCCTGTACTGTGTTTATCTCTCTCTCTCTCTCTCTCTCTCTCTCTCTCAATGCAAGAAATCTGGACAAAGCCTAAAATAATGGGGGGACAAGGGGCAAAAATAAGGAAAACTTTTAAATATTCCTCTTATGCACCCAGAAGGTTACTAGAATAACATGATTTGTGTTTGCATGCATTTTCTGAAGAATATGAATTCTGAAACTCAAATCTAAGTCATTATTTAATTACTTCTATCCTCAGTGATTTCCCAGAAAACCACAAATTGTACGAGGAACTGATCAAAATATGAGGCAAAACTCTAGGCATTCTGTACAAATCTGGGCAGATGAGAGGTATGGCTGTGTTCATAAATAATCAAATGCTGTTGTGTGCTCTCTTTACATTAAGTGGCAGGCTTCTTCTATGGTGAGACTTGTAAGAGCTGCATCTTACGTATTTGCTTACCCTCATTCTCTCTTTCATGAGTTCTCATTCTCCTTTTTATAAGTTCATAATCTTGTTGCCATCCTCATGACCAGTTTAGTCTAGTGTAGTTTGCCTCTAGTTCATTTTCTTGAATTGCCCTGCACCTGACTTACAAAAATAACCAGGGCCAGTTGTTTTACTTTCATTGCTGAGTGACAGTAATGTTTTGTGTATCTGTGAGTACTTTGTCGAATCAATGACAATTTCTCTAAACTGTACAAAAATAATTGCTACTTGCCACTTGTACTTGTCCTATACTGAGGACTCAGTCTCTGTAAATGATCTTCTAAATCAAATATTGTTTCCAGACTGAAATAACTGTTTGCAAGACACAGATTTTTTTTTTTGCTGAGCATTCTAAAATGTTGTTTTACCTAGATGATTTTATGACCTAGTAATTTTAAGTTAATACTTTATTTTTATTGTCGCCCCATGGTTCCCTAAACTCCCCCTCTCTTCCATGACTCAGATGTTTGAATACTCATAGCAACACTTACAGGTGGGCTGTAACAATGCATATTTCCTTATAGCAGTCAATAGGTAATGCATGTTCAGCATTGATGTGGGCTGGTTTTTGGTACTGAAATCTCATCATGTTTCCATCACCACTGCACCACCCAATCAAAAGTCTCTGTCTGTTTTGAGAGAGTCGTATTGAGGCATGTTCCTAAACTTTCCACCTCCTTGTAAATAAGTCAGTGATGTTAATATCATGGTTGTTTATAGTAAAATAGTCTCCAAAGCCAAATAGTGTGGGAGAAGTGAACTGCAATGAAAATATATTTATGGATTTTAGTTAATAAACTACTGATAGCATTTGCATGATAAATTAAATATGCTTCTGATGTAATGAAATGTGTAATACATCATTACTGCAGAGACCAGAGCAAGTTGCCACGTAAAGCTAAAATGAATCATAAGTATTATACTGACATATGTTAAATGTCTACAGTGGTAGGACAATGGAAATGCAAACAATTCCATAGGGCTTACAGAACTTCCATGAGGTCCCCCTCCCTTTTCACAAGCATAATTCCGACAAGATTCCAAGTAAAATATCTATTCTGTTCAGACTGCCTATCATCTCATGTCAAGGTAAAGCAGTGCACGTTTTTTGTCCTGTCTTCACTTCCTAGAACTCAATCCCAAATTTCTAGATGTGGTCCCACTGCTAATTCTTATTTCACTCAGACTATTCTTACATCCATGGTGGTGTTCTGTTTTAGAGATTTTAAAGCTTTCATTAACAAATTATTATTCATAAAATGTGTTTAAGTATATCCACTAATGTTTTGGTACTGTACTTTCAGAGTTCTCTATTAGCACAGGGCAGGCCTGTACTTAGTTGTAGCTATAATGCATCTGTGTATGCATTTGTGTGCATAAGGAAATTGCAATAAACAGAAATGGCTGGGGACATCATTTAAGCCAACCTTCAGACCTGTCAGTCTACTGAGATAACCATCACACAGCATTTATGCTTTGCTAAGATGACTTTTGATGGCTGAAATTTATAATGTATTAAAGTATAAAATCAATGTTTGATTAACTTTGAAGTACAAAAATGTTAAGCCTGCACTCACTGTCTCTCATGGCAGTTACATAAATACTGGTTCTACTGAGGTTATTTGTCTGTGCAGGGTTTTTGGTCATAAGCAAGCTGCATTAAGGAAATTTTATGTTATAAGTAACAAAAGGCTATTTATCTTTGCTTATTTCTTTCATTGTTAAACCATATTTTTTGTGTTGAGTAAAATTATGTCATACATGAAAATGATAAAAGCTATGCCATGCTATCTAAATTTCGTACTTTACACTGCAATGAAAACCTGAAAACCCTTTGGCTAACTTATTTACACACATGATGCAATGAAAGGCATACAATCTGTAGTTAGCTAGATTCCACAGAAGACTAGATTACAGGTTAATGTTTACACTGTACAATGTGTCATCCTGGACACATTGCAAGTGGAAACTAGATAATTTAAAGCCAAACATCACACTATAATCATATTATGCTAAAGTAAATAGGGAAGATAGAAAAGATGGAGTGGAGAAGCACATAGCACTTCTGTTTGCAGTCTGTGAACTGCCAGTATATGAAGAAGTTACTATAGAAATAGAAGCACCAGAAACAAAAAAGCTATACTAATGTCACACAGAATTGTTAATATCCTTCAAGTTTCTTCATCTGTAAGAACAGTGCTAAACACATGATTAATATTTCTGTTAAAGTGTTGTGATCAAAAACATAACTTAGCCACAAACACCAGGAACTGAAAATGGAACTTAGCAGTATAACACATCTGAACTTTGCCATAGTACCATATTTCGCAGATGTTGAAATTATTAAATTGAGCTGTATGTTCTTGTTGTGTCTTAAATTTAAATGTCATAGCCTTACTTAGCAATTTAAAATGCCAAATGAGCCAATTGCCTGATTTGTTTTTTTTTTTTATTTGTTTCTAAGATCATTAACAGTTTCGTGATCTGCACAGATTTTTGCAGTCTCCTCTTACATAATGTGATGCATGTCGCTATTTTTGTTACTTCTCTCTGTGAAATGGTGGAAACTTCTGAATATCTTTGGAATATTTAAGACACATTTCAACAAGCAAACTCTAAATCTGAATTTATTCAATATAGAAATGTTTTCACAAATTAACGGTACTATTTACAGACATAAGTATAATAATTATTGATGTAATCATGACAGAACATTTTTATTGCGCATATCCGGACACCTTAAAGGTTATTGATGCCAGAGGTGTCTATTTCTGATAATGCTTGTGCTTACAAAAGTTGCAGTACCATACAAAGGTGGCTGTCTGGAAACTTAATGCACAGGATTAAGGTTAACAGGCATCATCCCATAATACAGGGTTTGAATCCTTCAACCTTTATTTGCTTACTTTGACTAAATCACTTAAGCATGCAATGTTCTGTTGTTGCTCCTAAAAAGAAGCACTTGTTTAGTGATTTTATCTGGGTAACAAATAAATGAAAAAGAAAGATAAAACTTCTCATCTATAAACAACATTCTATGGTTGCAGGGTGCAGTATATGAAAAAGATATGTGCATTTCTTGAGTGCACTGTGTTAGCAGATGTGTACGGCTAATAAATGCTGAGAAAAGCAACATTAAATTATGACTAAAGAAAAGAGAACATTAGTGGTTTCATTATTTTCAAACATTCAACTAACAATTAAATTTTCAGTTAGTTAAGTTTCAGAAATTACACCACAGGATTCAAAGATGGCTGCCGTTCTATAAGCACTGCAGTACTGCAGCTCTTCAAATACCTGAGAAAAAAATCAACCCTGTGGAGTTATACTTAGAGTTAAGTTACTAATTGACAGCAATTACTAATCTACCAGAAGTCACTTTTGTTTCTGAGGAAAGAAAATTGGAAAAAATATTTGCTAGTAGCAGGATTGGATCTGATTGTCGGGTTGACTCTGAACAGAGTACTGAACAAAGGACTGACTTATCTCACTGCTGTAACTTTTCCTTGGGAAATAAATATACTTGCAGAATTTCGAAATGTCAAAAGAGGACAAAAATATGGAAACTACAACTACCAAAACTAAGTTGTCAGTTTGGCAATCGCCAGAGAAAGAATCTTTTCATAAGAGACAGAAAACTTTCAAACAACAAGAGACTGCAAAAACAGGAACAGCAACAAAATCTGATCAACAGGTCTGAATGGAGGAAATCAAATCAGCATTGCTACCCATACAGGATGCTTTAAATGAGCTAACAGCTCAAACGCTTACATTTAGTGACACATGTAACCAGATTCTCGAAAGAATGGAGAAAGCAGAAACTAGAATAGCTGCAAATGAAGACAACATAATAATGCTTACTAAAAGAACAGAGACACATGGGGCAGACATTCAATCGATGCAAAACAAAATTCTGGACTTGGAAGCAAGATCTAGACGCAACAATATAATAATCAGAGGGATTCCTGAATCCATTCAATATAATGATCTGATTACTTCTATCACACAAATAGTCGAAATTCTGCTCAAGGACTCTGAGGAGGTTAAACAGATGGTCATAGAAAGGGCTCATAGAGCATACAGAGAATCTCAAGCTTCAAATATACCCAGACCTGTTTATGTTAAAATATTGAATTATCAAGACGTAAGCAAAATACTGTTAACTATAAAAAAAACTGGTGGATTTATAATGTGGCAAAACAATAAAATCTCCATATCACAGGATTTACCTACACAAATAAGGCAATCTAGACAAATGCTGGCTCCATATTGTAAGTTTCTGATTGACAAAAATATCAGATTTCAAATGAAATATCCCAATAACCTAATTTTACTGTGGATGGCATTAAATACTCTGTAAGCACAAAAAAAGAAGCAAGACCTACTTTTTTGAAGCTTTTTAAGGCTCTGCCATCTTCAGAAATGTAAACAGTCCATCTGGCTTTCTGCAACATCAGAGAGAATGGGATTCTCTATTTACGATGATCCGAGGCTTCAAAATCCTTTGTCTGCTCTGTTTCTTGTTCCAGGCCTGATGATTCATCTTCTTATCTTCTTATTTCGTAGTTCCAGCTGCAACACGAAGTTCCCACGAAGTTTTATGGCTGTAGTGAGCGTTTGTAATCCACGAGGCAACAGGAAATGTACTGGAGGAAGCAGAGGGACCGTTTTTACTGTGGCGCAACCAGGAGGTCCGTTCGTGAATTCGGTCCCCCGTCGCGAGCGCGAAGGAAAGGACTTAGACTGCTTTTACAGTTTTACTACCTGGGAAGAAAGAAGATCTCCTGGAAAGGTTAAACGAAGCCTTTTGGACTTAATTTGAAGAAAAAATGACTGTAAGATGTTGGTTGTAGTTGGAGTGTTGCAGGTAAATGCTGTGGAAATGTATTGAGCATTAGAGAAGGAGACTGCAGTGTGTAATGGCAGAATAAGGTACTGTGGCTTCTTATTTTTTCTTTTTCTTTTCTTTTTTTCTCTTTCTGTCTCCCTTTTCTTTTATTTCTTTCCTCTTTTCTTTTAGATAGGGAATATCATTTTTAAATGTAAAATGTATAAAAATGAGTAGATTAACAGGTTAAAATATTGTGCAGTTAATAATAAAAGATTATATAGGTAGTTGCTTTTAAATGTGTAATACAAAGCATTTTCCTTTTTTGTTCTCCTTTCTGCTGTGCTCTTTTTATGCTCTCTTTTTTAACCCTTTTGTTCCTCTCTCTTATATAAATGCTCATCACAAGTGAAAATGACATTTTTGCTTTACTGTGAACTGCATTGATTTTTATTATTAATATGTTAGTATGTCAGTTGGCATGGGAGGAATAATGTAGATTAAAATAATTAGATTATTTAATTCAGTAGATGCAGGGTGTTGAGAAATGTTAAATAATTATGTCCTATCTATGTTAACTAATATTTAATTCTGTTTAGATCAACAAAACAAAATGTTACATGTTATTGCTGCTTATAAGGTTAGAGTGAATTGAAGTACATTAGAATTTCATGGTGCAATTAGTTCATTTGAATATCCAAAATATGATCAGAGCTGTAGTTATTTATAGTAGTGTTTAGTAAGGAATGTCAGAATTAGGCTTTGTAGACGTAGTAGTAGTTGTTATAGGTTTTTTGCATGGGGTTTTATTGTTAAATAATAGAATTAGTAGGTTAGTTACTCAGATGGTTTCCAGTAATGTGAAAAACCTATGTTCATCCTGGTCCAGAGGAATAGTGGGTAGGCACTGGGTAGGGATGGGATGGCAGTTTTGCTTCCAAATATTTGTCGATAAGCCAACTTATGTTATTCTAAGGTTGCTTAAAAAGAGTAGACATCGATGTACATTTCTAAGGATTTTTAAATGTGGATAATAGAATCTTGGAATGTCAAAGGACTCCAGAACATGAAAAAAAGAAAGCTGTTCTTTCACTTGTTCCTTAAATCATCAGCAGGTTGTATTTTATTACAAGAAACACATATGACTAATGACCAGTGGGTGTCAGTGAAAGATAAGAAATGGGTTAGGAAGATTGTGACGGTGGAAGGAACTACGAACAGTGCAGGAGTGGCAATTATAATTAAGAATCACTTTCAGGGAGATATTTTGGATATGAAAACGGATCAGGAGGGTAGATGGTGTTTGGTACTTCTCACATCCAAATGGTATGATAAACCTATAGTACTAGTTTGTATATATGCCCCTAATGTTAACCAACATCATTTCATAACTTCAATTTATTCCATTTTACAGTCATATAATAATTGCTATATAGTGATGGGTGGTGACTGGAACTCTTACCAAGATCCAAAATTAGACAAGTTGGGTGCTTCTAAAGCGTTCAATAAACAGGCAATGGTAGCATTGAATGAATTGAAAATTGATTTCAAACTGTTTGTTCCTTTTAAACACACACACTCACAAGGGAAAGCAGAAAATTTTACGTTTTATTCAACCTGTCATAAAATGTGGTCGAGAATTGATTTTTTTCTTATTTCAGAGGTACTGATCTCAGCCGACCCTAGTGTTTCTAATCAAGCCAGACAACTCTCAGACCATTCAAAGATAACTTTAACCTTAACCTGCAATAATATGAATACTAAGAGGCTTCGAGGGTATAATTGGTCCTTGAATCCATACTTATTAACCAAGGAGGATATATTAATGGAAGTTAAGGAGATTCTTAAACAATTACTATACAATATTTCCCAAAACAGACACCCAATAGATATAGAATGGGCTACAATTAAAATGCAGTTAAGAGGATTATTTATCCAAAAAGCTACTTATTATAAAAAATTGCAAAATAAGTCTCAATTGGATTTAGAAACTAAAATTCAAGTATTGGATCAAGATCTGATGAGGAATTATAGTGAACAGACAGAAACTGAGTTATTTAGGTGTCAGAAAGAACTGTTTCTACTTCATAATAGAAAACTGTCACTTTATGAACAAAGAAATTTAGTTAAATATGCAAATCATATTCAAACCCCTTCGAAAGCTTTAGCTTGTATTATCAACCAGACGAAATCAACACGGTTAATTTCTGAAATACACTATAACAATACTACATATACTGACAAGGCAGATATCATGATAACCTTCGAAAACATTTTTAATCAGATTTACGGAGAGCAGCAGACACTCTTGCAAGATAAAGAAAGAAAAGATTTTCTACAGAAAATCACTTTCCCTAATATTGATAAGGATTTCCATAGAAATTTAATAAAACCGGTTGAAGTCGAGGAGGTGTTAGAGACAATCAAGAGATTAAAGCCTCATAAAGCCCCAGGGCCAGATGGTTTGACATCAGAATTTTACAGATCCTTTAGTGAGATTTTGAGCAATGTATTGTCAGAGACTTTTAATTATATTATGCGGAATGGAATTAATGATCCTCATTTTAATGCTTCAAGGACAGTTCTCATATTGAAGGAGAAAGGTGATCCCAAAAATCCTGATAATTACAGGCCCATATCTCTTTTGAATATCGACATGAAAATCATGACATCCATTCTGGCGAGTAGACTGAAAAAGGTAATAAACTTAATAATATCAGAGGAACAGGCGGGGTTTATGGATGGGAGACAGACCACGGACAATACCTTAACGCTTCATACCTTAATCTCTTATGCGAAACACAAAAACCTGAATTTGTATGCCCTAATAATTGATGCTCAGAAGGCATTTGATAGGGTTAATTTGGTTTATTTATTTGACATATTACCATATTTTAATATACCCCAGGAATTTGTTTCAACGTTAAGGATACTGTACAATAATGCATATACAAATTTATTTATAAATCGCGAATGCTCGAATAGGATACAAATCAAAAATGGTACCCGTCAGGACTGCCCATTATCTCCCATCTTGTTTAATCTGTACTTGGAGCCCTTATTTTTACATCTTAAGCAAAATGTCTTTTATAATTCTCCAGTTCTGTATGGGATAAAAGTTGGGTTGGCTGCCTTCGCAGATGATTTAAACATATATTGTACCACACCTGTTTCTGATACTGAAAAAATATTTGCTGCAATAGGAATCTTCGAGAGAATTTCCAACTACAAGCTAAATTTTAAAAAATCTAAAATATTCCCGTAAAAGACACCCTCACCTTTTTCAATGCTACCATTGATAGGACAAGTAACGACTGAAGAAAGGATAAAATATCTGGGGATTGCATTCTCCACTGAAAATAGGGATTTTTTTATAAACAATGTAAAGTCAACTGCAGATCAAATAACACTGGATCTAGAAAGATGGAATAAGTTGAAGTTACCACTGATGGCAAGAGCAGCAATTATAAGAATGAATGTTCTTCCCAGAATGTTATATATTTTTAGAGCTGCACAACTCAGAATTACGAAAACATTTTTTAAACGGTTTCATATAGGATTGGGGAGATTTCTGTGGGAACCCAGGAAGACGAGAATATCATATGAAAAATTGATGGTTCCAAAAAATAAGGGGGGGCTGGAGTTACCGGATTTTGAAATTTACTATTTAGTGATTCAGGCCAATAGGATCTTAAAGACGTCATACTTTGATAGTAGTAGTAGAAAATGGACACCCAAATGGGTGCTCCTAACGTATAAGTATATAAGTGAAGTGGGTGTCAATGTTAAAGCTTTACCCTTTCTAAATGAGCGAACAATGAGTAAATATAAGTTAATGGAACACATAAAGAGCTATGTAATGGCAATTCAAACTCTTTTTGCTTCCTTAAACTTATTAAAATATATGATGGTATTCCAACCGTTTCATGGGAACCCTAACTTAACAATTGGTAGTCAACTGATAGATTTAAAGAAATTCCCCTTAATTAAGGAATCAACTGTACTTGATTTATATCCTTTTCTAGGGGTAGTAGTACATGATATTCAAAAAGAAATGGAACTTTCTATTTCCTATTTAATCATAGTAAGACAGTTGAAGGACTTAGCTATAAACTATTTTAATAACTTTGATATGAAAGAGGAGGACTTAATCACTTCTCATAATCTGTGGGAAGTGCTGTTGCAGGATAGAAAATATATAACCGCAGCATATAAATTGATAAAAGAGAGGAAGTACAACAAATACATTCTTTTATCGAGTTACTGGAGGGAGAAATTGATATTGTCAGATGACAATAAGATATTGGAGGCATTCAGTACAACATTAAAGTCTGTATCCCTTCAAAAATTGATTTTTACGCAGCTGATGATTTTTAACAACGCATATTATACTTGTCTCACTCTTCACAAATTTGATCCGAAGAATTCACCCAAATGCCCACATTGTTTAGATCAAACAGCAGATTTGCTTCACATGTTCTGGAGTTGCAAGTGTATTTATAAATTGTGGAATTCACTTAAGTTACAGTTACAAAAAATGGGCTACCAAAACTCAACACTCTCTTGGGAGTTTATGATTCTTCATATTCCCTTGGAGAATTTAGGAAAATCCAAAAGGATTGTAATTATGAATATTTGTTTATTAATGAAATTATATATAGCCAAAAATTGGTTGAACCCAGACCAAACATCGTGGGAAAATTTCAGATTGATGGCTATACAACATATCTTAGCGCATAAACTCTTAATTAGCGACCATAAGAAAAATATCAACAATATAAAAATATGGGAGCAAATTTTCAATATTGTGTTGGCGTAGAGGTGCCTATCCACTTTTTCTCGGGACTTAGAGTACAATGTAAAATCAATCTTAGATTAGATAGAGGAGGTAGAGACAATACAGTTTGTTGGCTTGATTTGTTATTGTGGGTTTTCTTTTTTTCTTGCTCTCTTTTTTTTTCTTTTTTTGATTATTAGTACTGTACTTATGATCAATATATGAGGTTGACATATAATGTGAAGTTAACCTATGGAAGCATTTTGTAAATATTGTACATAATGTGTGAATTTGTAATATGGTTGTGAAAAACAATAAAAAATGTTTATTGAAAAAAAAAAAGAAATTACACCACAGACAGGAGTTCTGACTTGTACATTTTTTGGTGATATGACTACTGGTAATGCAATTAGATGCAAGTCACAAGAAACTATATAGACAATTATAAGAATAAATTTAAAACTGGAACAACAAGTATATCTAAAACAACTTGCAAGTTCTCCAAAGGAATTAAAGGGGTTAAAATTTCTAAATGCCAAAAAATGCTGAAAAGGTGCTTTTCCTGTCAAGGTTCTAAACATTCCCTTGTCTCTTTCATTACAAAATGAATGCACCTGACCTTGTTCTATCAAGTACTAACTAAACAGAGAATACTATGAGGAAATATTTTATTATTTCTGAAATAAATGTGCAATGTAATTTTATTCTTAATATAGACTGCAAGGGTGCATGACATTATATATAGTGTGGTGTGCAAAACTGATGCATAATATCTCATGCTTAGTTCATCAAATTCTGATAGACTGACAGCAATATGACAGTGGTAAAGAAATCTGTATACAGACTAAAAAGGAGATAAAACTGTTAGATGACACTGCTCGCATTTGAAAACCTAATGTTTGTTTTCAACCAATTGATTAATGCTCAGAATGTCATCACTGAATAGTCACCAGTGTATTATAATAGAAGTTAGACTCAGAGAGCAAGCAGAATATAGACGTGCTATATTTTTTTTATCATTTTGCCTGTCTCAAAGCTTGTTTGATCTCAAAGTTGGTATATATGTAATTTGGGGTATTGGGGCTTGCCCCCACATTGGGAGGTACATGGGGGTTTGCCAACCAGCAAAAAATAGATTTTGTGTTTTGCAACCTTGGAAGTATTCCTGTTTTAGGTAACAACCTTCCAAGGATTTGGGGTTGAATAATCATATATCTGTTAGACAAGATGCAGTTATTCATAGCAGATCCATGCATTTATTTATTTATGTATTTATTTATTTGCCTTTCTTTACCAGATAGCCCAACCGGGCATTGTCCCTTATTCAAAAGAAGCCCAGGAAGAAAAGCACCACACAGAAAACATGACAAACAGTTAAGAATCGATGCCCTCCCTCAAAAAAAAAAAATGTATATATATATATATATATATATATATATATATATATATATATATGTGTGTGTACTTTATTCAGCTGTTCTTACTGTAACTTTCTTAGTTTGCTGTTCTGCATGCTATCTGTTCAGTTGCTCTTAATCTGCACTTATTACTACTTGTTAGTAGCCTTCTAATTTACTGTCTTCTGCACTTGTTTTTAGTCATTTGTTAATTTAATTGCATTTATTTAAACTGTATTTGCCGTAATATTGCTACACACCCAAGTGTGCTAACCTGCACTGCATTTGAATTGTATTTACTGCTGTTTTAGCTGCTTTTCTGTAAAAAAAAAAAAAAAAAAAAAAAAAAATTTCTAAGCTTGTTTCCTGCCTTTCTTGTAACTAGTCTAGTCCAGATAGAGACTTGCTGTATCGAAAACTGTTGGTAAGCTTCTGAGCCCCCCAAGCCTTTCTGTGCTGGAGGGAAGCCTTCTAGCTTATCAGTGGGAGTGGTAAGCACTAGATAACCTATCTACCACTAGAGGAGTGCTTACTGGCCCAGAAATTGTAGTTTATTGGCCGTTTGGGTAGTTTTCCATCTCTTTCAACTTTCTGGTTTAAAAGACTGTGTTTGCGCTTGTTTCCTGCCTTTCCTGTAACTAGTCTAGTCCAGGTACAGATTTGCTGTGTCCAGGCCTGTGTGTAAGCTTCTGTGCCCCCCCACAAGCCTTTATGTGTTGGAGGGAAGCCTTCTAGCTTATCAGTGGGAGTGGTAAGCACTAGGTAGCCTATCTACCAGAAGAGGAGTGTTTTTTGGCCCTGAAATTGTAGTTTATTGACCATTTGGGCAGATTTTCCATCTCTTTCAACTTTCTGGTTTAAAAGCCCACATTTGCACTTATTCCCCCCTTTCCTGTAAGTAGTCTAGTCCAGGTACAGATTTGCTGTATCCAGGACTGTTTGTAAGCTTCTGAAGAGTGCCAAAGTCTGCGCTTCAATTTTTCCCTTAGATCTGCTAGTTCTCTCCTCTCCTGAAATTTTGCTAGCTTGTTAGTTTAGAAGTTTACCAGACTTCTTGTAGCAATTATTGTAGCACACAAAAGTGCTATCAGTACAAAATGTTCTACAAGGAAACAGATCCAGTACTTATTAATGCCCACCCCTCCAGGCATGTCTAAAGGATAGTTCCCTGTGCTTTCTCCTATTAACCTGGTGAACTTGGACATCCTGCAGCAATGTAGCAACTGCCTCATGCACACTGACAACCCTCTCCTCTTACCCCCAACACTCAGACTTGTGAGAGATGCACTTATATATCCAAACTGGAAGCCACGCACTCTCCAGCCAAGATCGGAATAGCTGGTCAAGAAGAGAAGGTCAACACTTGCACCATACCACATAGAACACATAAGCCTCCAGAACACACCCCAGCATTGCCTTCACATAAAAACACAAACCACACACCCACCTTCATGGAGGCTCTCAATAAAAATCTAACCAAACAGCAGAGACCTACAAGGCAGAAACACACTCAACACAACACTAATCATGAGACACATAACTCTCCTAAACAGTGTGCCACTCAACCAAAGGCCTCGAGGCAAAACAGCATGTGATTCGATAGGTGGGCACACTTATGTTCCACTCACTAGGTTGAATAAGGAGAAAGTAACAGCCACCTGCCTGTCAGGTGCCAGGATCCACCAGATAATGCATGCACTCAGGTCCCTCAACAACAGGTACAAATATGACTCTGTCATTGTACATGTGGGTGTGAATGACCTGAGACATACCTCCCTGGACTACATGAAAAGAGACATTATGTACCCAGGCGAGTATGACCCTAGCCCTGAGCAGCATCCTACCATCACCCAAAATGATACCACAGTACAAGCAGAAAATGATTGATTTCAACAATTGGCTGTTTCTGGTGTCATTCTAAGGGGATCCAGTATCTGTCTGCCTGGGATGACATGACTGACAGACCTCGATGCTTTGCCAGAGATGGCCTGCATCTGTCACCCCTGGGCTTCTGGATACTGGCCAAGGCTCTTGCCACCCCTATAGTGCCTTTTTTAGGCAGTATTCCAAAGACCAAATTACCACTGTAACAGCTACAAACAAATACAATTTGAGGGTCAAGCTGCTCATCGCTAGAAGTCTAAATCTCAAAATGCACTTGCTCAAAGTACTACTTAAAATGGGCAACATCGACATTTGTGCTGTAACAGAGACCTAGTTCAAGGCAGCAGAAAGCACCCCTGCACTACCAGGCTACAACTCATTCCACACCTTTTGGCCCCAGAACTTGGACCGAAGCTCCAAAGGTGGCAGTGTTTCCATAGTCATAAAGGATGCACACACCTCCAGACTGGTAGCCCAACATAACGCATCTGAGATACTTCAAGTGCAGCTAACATTGGGTAAGACAGCGATTCAGGTTGTAGCCTGCTATAGGTCCCCAACCATGTCCCATGATTCATACTCTACATTCCTAAGCACTCTGGAGAATATTAGGGTCCAACCTAACATTCTCATACTGGGCGTCTTCAACTACCCCTCCATTAACTGGGAAAACTACTCATGTACCAATACACTTGCCCAGTGCTTTTTGGAATTCATTAATTCCAGTGCCCAGGACCAGCTTGATCTTACTCCCCCTAGAGGTAGCAACATCCTTGACCTGGTCATTACTAACATGGGCGACCATTGCTCTACACCAATAGTCAACTTCTCCCTGGTTAGATCCAATCACAAGCTAATCACCCTGGAAATCCACATCCCTCCCACCCCCCCATCCCCCAACAAAGGTAACCACCATGAAAAACTAATGTCCTAAAAACAGAGGTGGCTAATTTTATGGCACCCATGCAAATGGAGAATAGTTGCATGACCGCCAAATCATACTCCAATGCACTGTACGAACACATACACAAATACATGGATCTCGCCATACTCAATAGAAAGTACATTTGTGTACACTTACCATAAATGTAGATGTTCGAGTGTATTTACTGTTGAAGTCATCACATTTGGGTTATCTGCCTGCAGGTAGCCCTCAGCCGGCCTGAATACCAGAGTCTTCAGATTTCTGCATCGGATGCTGGGTATAAAACATGCAGCCGATGCCATTACATCAGTTTTTCTTGCCCCAGATATCAGGTGCCCCCACAATAGGAAGCAATTATATGGTATGGAACACCCCCAGCAAAAAGCAAATACACATGATATAATATATGCCAAACAAGGAGGAAAGGTAAAAGTCAAGAGAAGTCAGGGGGCTGGAGGGAGGGTGATCAAGACTGCAACAGTGAATACACTCGAACATCTACATTTATGGTAAGTGTTAAACAACTGTACTATGTTCTTCATGTTTCACTGTTGCAGTCAACACATTTGGGTTGATTTCCAAAGCTAAGGAAGGGTGGTGGTAGTTAAAGAGCATTAGTGCTAGCAATAAGGTCCTGTAAGACTGCTGTGGCAAATCCAGCTCTGGATTTAGAAAAGATAGGCAGGTGGTAATGCTTGGAGAAAGTATGTACAGAGCTCCAGGTTGCAGCTTCCAGGATGTCCCTAGTAGGGACTCCTCTGAGAAATGCAGTAGAGGTAGATGCAGCCCTGGTGGAATGTGTTCTTATCCCCTGTGTGGTAGGTTTTCCATGGTGTTTGTAGCAGAAATGGATGCAATGTGCTATCCATTTGGAAATGGTTTGCTTTGAAATGGCCTTCCCCTCTGCCCCTGCAGCAAAGCTAACTAGCAGCTGGTCAGATTGTCTGAGAGGCTTAATCCTGTCCAAATAGAATCTAAGCTGTCTGTGTCTGTCCAGAGAATGCAGTATCCTTTCCCCTTTATTCTGAGGATTAGGGAAAAAAGTAGGCAACTGAATGGACTGGTTTAGAGCCACACTAGACATCACCTTGGGCATAAAGGATGGATTAGTCCTGAGGGAAACTGTCTGCATGGAAGATAATGAAGTGTTCCACTGCCATGAGGGCCTGCAGTTCAGACACTCTTCTTGCTGAAGTGATGGCTAGAAGTAAAGCTGTTTTCAAAGAAAGGAATTTCAACTCTGCTGTAGCAGCTGGTTCAAAGGGGGGAAGACTGAGTTTTTCCAATACAAAGTTAAGGTCCCAGGCTAGAGTGGGAGCCCTCCTTGGGGGACTTAAATTGTTGGCCCCGTCTAAGGAATTGTTTTTGCTGGGGATGAGAGAAGAGGGGTGGCTCAGTATTATAATGTGCTGATATGGCAAAGGCATGAATCTTAATTGAAGAGAAAGATAGGCCCTTGTGGAGCATTTCTGTTAAATAATCTAGAATATGAGGTAAGCTGGGCACCGTTGTGCCCATCCCCTGAGCCTGGCTCCAGGAACAGTATCTTTTCCACTTTTCTGAATAGTATTTTCTAGTGCTAGGCCTCCTTGCCTCAAGAATGACATCCAGCACCTGCTTACTGAGGGTTGCTGGAGGTGAGGTCAGGGAATTAGCCAGGCTGCCAGGTTCAAGGTTTGAAGCTGAGAGTGCAGAATCTGGCCCACCTGTTGGGACAGCAGGGAAGGGGTCTGAGGCAGATGCCAAGGTTGTAGCACTGTCAGACTGTGCAAAAGGGGGTACCAGTGCTGGCATGGCCAGTCTGGTGCAGTCAGTATTGTCCTTGGCTTGTCCTGTTTGATCTTTAGTAGAACCTTCGAGAGGAGAGGCAGAGGAGGAAAGGCATAAACTGAGAGGCTTTCCCAGGTAAAGGACAGGGCATCCACTTTCCAAGCTTGACTGTGGGGAGTTCTGGTGCAGAATTTGTTCAACTGGTAGTTCTGAGGGGAGGCAAACAGGTCTACCTCTGGTGTCCCCCATTTGTTCCTCAAGAGCTTGAATATTTTGGGTTCCAGTTTCCATTCGTATGGGTCCATGAGATTTCTGCTTAAGTCATCTGCCAGTGAATTTAGTTTGAATTTAGGAATTGAGCTTGTAGGTTCACTTGGTAGCTCAAGGCTGTGCTCCACAGAGCCCATGGATAGTTGCAGAGTGGGTAGGAATGGGTTCCCCCCTGCTTGTTTATGTACCACATAAGTGTGGTGTTGTCTGTCTTTACCATTAGTTGTCCTGGAAGAATAAGGTCTCTGAAGGCTGTCAGAGCACTCTGTACAGCTAACATTTCTTTTTGATTGATATGCAGTTGCATCTGTTTTGGGTTCCATTTGCCCTGAATGCACTGTCCTGCCATGTGAGCCCCCCATGCATAGTCTGATGCGTCTGTTGTTTGGGTTTGGGTGGCAGGGGGTAGAGTGAAAAGGATTCCCTTGTTGTGGTAGCAGGCCTCTACCCACCAGAGGAACTCTGCCCTTAGACAAGGAATCATTGTTTCCCAGTCCTGAGAATGTTGACACCATAGACTTTTTAGATACCATTGAAGTTTCCTCATATGCAGTCTTGCATATAGAATTAACAGAATGCAAGAGGCCATGAACCCCAAGGTTTGCAGGATTTTCCTTGCAGATAGCTGGGTTTTTGTGGCCAGCAGTTTGAAGTAGGTTGTCAAATGAACTTGTTTCTCTGGAGTTAGGAATGCCATCTGGGAAGTTGTGTTCAAGCTTGCTCTCAGGAATACAATCTGTTGTCAGGGTAATGGGTGTGATTTATTCTCGTTGATGGTGTATCCCAGTGATGTTAGAAGTCTCGTTACAAATGCCAGGTGCTGTAATAGCAAGTCCTGACTCTCTGCCTGAATCAGGCAATTGTCCAAGTATGGGTAAATCTGAATATTTCTCTGCCTGCAAAATGCAATGGCAGGAGCTAGGCACTTTGTGAATAACCTGGGCACAGTAGATAAGCCAAAGGGAAGTGCAGAGAACTGATAGTGCATGGAGCCTGCCCTGAAGCATAGGAATTTTCTGCAGGATTCCCTTATTGGGATGTGCAGGTAAGCTTCTTTTAAGTCTAGAGTTGCCAGCCAGGCATCCTTGGCTAGTATAGGAAGAAGCTGCTGAAGAGTTAGCATTTTGAATTTTGGAACCACCAGAATGGTGTGGGGAATAGAAAGGTCCAGGATAGGATGATGGGAGTTTTCTTTTCTGGGAACCAGGAACAGTCTTGAATAAAAACATTGTCTACTTTGTTTTTCTGGGGCAGGTTGAATAGCCCTGATACTGGAGGAGAGACATCACTTGTTTTTGGGCCTCCACCCACTGGTTTGGGGGGAGGTCTGGCCATCCACTTGGGGTTGGGAGTGAGTCAAAGTGGAATCTGTATCCTAGGGAAACTATGTTTAAAACCCATTTGTCTTGGGTAATGAGTTCCCAGTTTTTTGCATGCAGAGCAAGCTTTCCTCCTACAGGAACAAGTAATTGAGCAAGACCTGGTAGATTTAATGATAAGTCATTGTGCCATTTTTCCAAAGGGGGTGGCTTACTACTCCCTGCTTTGGAAGTGGGAGCCTTCCACTGCTTAGATCTGTGCATAGCCTGAGACTGAATTCTTGGTGGTCTGCTGCTCCTGGGTTTGGACTGAGAAGGCCTGGAAGTGACTGAAAAGGGACAGTTTTTTGAAGGCCAATGCCTACTGAATCTAGGTGGCTGTACTCGTAAGAAATCTTTAACAGTTTGCATAGAATTAGCTTTTTCCTCCATCCTTTTGAGGACTTCTTCTGCTTTGTTTCAAAAAAGGCACTCTTGGTGTAAGGGTGCATCCAGTAATTTAGCTTTAACATGATCTGGCAAGTTTTGTTCAATAAGCCAAGCATGCCTTCTAAGTACAGACCCAGTGACAGCAGCCCTGCAAGATGCTTCTAAAGCATCAAAACCACATTGCAAAGTATGTTCATAGGTTCATAGGTAGGTACTAGGCTATCAGCCCAATGGCCTAAGTAAGCCTAGCCAACAAAGTTCCCTGGCTTACGCCAACACAAGAAAGTTAATTTCCTGTGCCCCTGTCGAGCAGTGCTACAGAAGTGATCCCCAGGGTGTGCCTACTTGGTCAGCAGAATGCATTAACTCTTGTAAATCTTTGTGTTCAGCACAGTCAGTAATCAACATCATTTTCTGTTTAATTAATCCCATAATATGCTGCTGATACTTTAACATATGAAACTGGCAATTTAAAGCCCTAATGGACAAAGTAGCAGAAGTATATACCTTCTTACCTCATCTGTCTAAAGCTCTAGAATCCCTATCAGAAGGGGTAGGATTTTTGGCAGTAGTAGCCTTAATGCCTTTTGGTCCTTGGGAAATGGTCTCTGGATCCGCAGTAGGATTCTTGAAAAGGAATTTGTCAGAGTCCGGTACTCTGTAGTACCTGTCAGGTTTCCTGGGAGCTGGAGGCAAAGTGTCTGGGGTAAGGCTGGATTCCATTAAAACATCATCTACAATCTCCAGAACAGGAGGAATAGCTAGAGGTCTGTGTTGAGGCAGGTTTAAAAATTCCCTAAGTCTCTTTTTGGACTGAGAATGGTCCTGGCTTTCCCAGCAGAATTGATCCCTAAGGGTATGCAAGGTTTCACCAAAAGAAAAATCTTCTGGAGGGGAAGCAGAGGGAATGGAATCCTCTGCATCAGAATCCTCAGAAGTAGATAAGGGTAAATCCTGGTAGTCAGAAGGAACAGAGATATCAGATTCCAGTTCAGAAGAATCAGAAAGAAAATCATTTCTAGGTCTCTTAGAGGGGGAAGGCTGGCTTCCCCTAATTAAGGTAATAAGGTCTTTAGCCATTCTAATCATTTGTTTTTGAGGCATATGGGCCTGAGAATGCACTTTGGTCATCGGTTTTATGGGCTTAATGTGAGTTTTGGCCTGAGGAATTCGGTATTCTTAGCTTGAAACGAAGTCGTCAGTTTGATATGAAAATTGGTAGGCCTGAATACACCCTCAGAAGCCAGTACCTGCACAGCAGCTCCGGACCCATCAAAGGTGAAGACATCCGCAGGTTCCATAGTTGAAGAAGCATCTCACGGCATACCAGACTCCAAATGGGTCTCAGTAGAGGCCTGTGAATCTGTAGTAGTGGGTATCAGGGGCTGCGAAAGCACCTCACTGAGTACCAGCGGACTGGCGACTAGCTTATCGGAAGCATCGTCGGCAGTTTTGGACCTATGCGGTCTGTCTGTCTTTATCCTTATTTTTTTTTGGAAGATCGGTAGTCAGATGGCTTAATGAAGCCATTTCGGAGTATGGAGATCGAGAACGAAAGTATTTAGCTACAAAAATAGCCCGACGATGAATAGTTCGGGCGTTGGACAAGGCACGGTCTGGGCCTAAACAGGTGATGCAGTAAGAATGAAAATCTCTATGAGGTATTTGCTTTCCACAGGCAAGACAATTGTTAATTTTTATTGACATCAGTTAGAGCAAGAAAAAAGGATCCCCAATGGGGTACTTATTTTTTTGTAGACTTCAGGTCTGAAACTCGAAAATGAAAATTTCAGGAGTCGGCCGACCGGCACTTGCGAACTGCTTCTGCTTCGGGCACTGCACGGCAAGAAAGACTGATGTAATGGCGTCGGCTGCATGTTTTATACCCCTGACGGCCTGACGTTATGGAAGAAGCGACAGCATCCAACACAGAAATCCAAAGACTCTGGTATTCAGGCCGTCTGAGGGCTACCTGCAGGCAGATAACCCAAATGTGATGACTGCAACAGTGAAACACAAAGAACATCTAAGATGCTCTCCTCAAAAAAAAGGAAGCCAATCTGGTGGTCCCCTGCCATAAACAAACTCTACAACAGAAGGAGGAAACTGATGCGGAATAAGGTGAAGTCCCAAGACAGAAAATATCTCTTATCAGCCTCAACAAAAGGTTGAGATCCCTCATCAAATCCTCTAAAGCTAGCTATGAAAACAAAATTGCAGCCGATAGTAAAGACAACCACAAGCCCCCCCCCCCCCCCCCCAAGGACCAATCACAATACCAGTAGATTGCCAGGCACCCAGTATTACTGCTGCACAGGTTAAAACAGCACTGACCAAGGCCAAGAATACAGCTTCTATGGGACCTGACAGTATCCCTGGCTGTGTTCTACATGAACTACAGAGTGAATTGGCATCTCACCTGTGTGCCCTGTTCAATCACAGCCTCACCTAAGGCTCTGTCCCTACCGAATGGTGCACTGCTACAGTCATCTCGCTCTACAAAGGAGGAGTGACTGCAGACCCCGGGAACTATAACCTTATTAGCCTGATGAGTCCGATATGCAAAGCTATGGAACGTATCATCATGGACCTAATAAACAAGGATATAGGGAATCTCCAAAGTCTGGATCCTACACAGTTTGGTTTTGTGAAGGGTAGATCATGCCTGCTCAACTTGGTTGACTTCTTTGAGTCAGTCACCAGAGCTGTGAATGAAGGTAAGGTGGTTCATACAGCCCACCTTGATCTGGCCAAGGCTTTTTTACCATTCCCCACTCAGGAATCATAGAAAAACTTACTAAGCTAGGCAGCAACCCCTATATCACTAGGTGGGTTGCAAACTGGCTCACAAATAGAACCCACAGTGTGAAAGTAGATGACTCCAAGTCAGACTGCCAACCAGTCACCCACAGGGTTTGGTCCCGAGTTCTCTCCTGTTTGGTATCTACTTCTCTGAAGTCCAGGCCAACACAAAGGGACTCTGGCTGACAAAGTTCGTAGATGATTGCAAGTTGGGAGCTATTATTAACTCCCCAAGTGATGTTGACATCCTACAGAAAGGCCTCAATGAGACCAACTACTGGTGTCAGAACCATGGCCTTAAGCACAATGCCAAAAAATGTGTCTTCATCCCCTTTGGGAAAAAACCCAGTTCCCTTGAATTACCACATTAATGGTAGTCCAATGAACACAGAAGGCGTTATAAGAAATCTGGGAACACAGGTTGACAGCAACCTCTCTTTTGACCACCACATTGCCACTGTGGTCAGAAAGTCCTTCTATGTGGCACATCTCATTACTAAGGGTTTTGCATCCAGGAAGAAAGACGTCATTGTCTCCTTCTACTCTTCCCTCATTAGGCCAGTCATCGAGTACAATGCCCCATTGGACATGTACCTCACTAGACACCTGCAACAACTGGAGAGGCTGCAAAAGTACCTCACAAAGAGAATCCTAGGCCTTAAACACTTGTCCTATATGGACAGACTCAAAAAACTCCAACTATTGTCTGTCTCATATAGAGCAAGAAAAAAGGATCCTCAATGGGGTACTTATTTTTTTGATCGATCTCTGCTTGACTTACAAAGCCATGTTTGACCCAGCTCTGTTAGAAATGCTACATCTAAAGAAATCCCAATCTCTCCACACCACACACTCCAGAGACCTCAACCTCATTACCACAATCAACAGAACATGCTGGAGGGACAGGTTCATAACCCAGAGACTGCTCATGCTATGGAATTGACTTCCCATACATGTCAAGCAGAGCACCTCACTGGCCCTCTTCAAGAGAAATCTTGATGATTGGATGGGAAATAGAAAATTCATCCCGGGGATCACTTCAGTGGCTCTACTCGACAGAGTCACTAGGAACTAAGGTTGGGTGGCATGATGCCAGAGTAATCCTATGGGCTAGGCTTGTAAAGGCTCCAGGGCCATTAGCCTAGTACACACCTATGAACCTATGATGCATACAGGTATATGTTGGACCGATATAAATAGCGATTTATATGAGCACTGTTCATTTGAGAGGAATCACATAAATATAATCTTATACATGCTGATGTACAGAAGTAGTCAGCCTATTAAAGTGCAAGTTACATATGTACAAGCTTATACAGATATATAAATATGTAAAATAATGTATACCAAGTGTTGTATAATCCCCTTGAGTTCCATCATAGTGAGGGTCCCACTGTGAAGTAGTTGTGGACTCATTTGTCAAAGAAAATTAATCAAACAGTTTTACTGTCAAAATATGCTGACAGCATAAGTTATGCAGTTAAGCACTATTTGTGCACCTACAGTTTGTCCTTCTGGGGATGTAGGAGACATGCAATAATTAGGGCCATCTCAATTTAATTATATAGCCAAAGTAATAGTGCTTCTATTGGAAATTATAAAAATGGTGACAGTGGAAGAGATTAGGGTTCCCATTTTCAGGATTGTTAGGGTAGAAAGCAGAGGCAGGGGCTGTAAGGGGAGCTTAGATTAGCTGTAGACAGTGGTGGACACTTGTAGCTAACAAATAATAGAAGTCAGTATCTATAAAATACAGTAACAGTAAGAAAAAAAAATTGTTTCAGCTTAGGAATTAACTGAAAAACAAAACTATTTGTGAAATGTCAAATTAAGGCAAATACTGACAATGTGATACTTATAAGAAGTAAATTACAGAAAAGTAAAACATGTACGTTAAGTTTTGATCCTAAAGTTCTCATTTGAAGTATAATCTTTCAAAATTGCCTTCTAGATTGCAGTTAACTAAATACTTTTATTTATGCATTTGTTTTTGGTTAATGTAGAAATAATGCATTCTGTTTAATGTAAACAGAATGTGTTTCCTAGCTAGCAAGCTGCAGCAGACAAGCTTCTTAAAATGTTGGCAAAATGTGGTATTTTCTTAATCTGCATCTATATACAAGCAGTACAATCAACACTTCTTTAGGCACATGTCCTCAGGTATAAAATGACAGGTTAAAAAATCAGCATCATAACTGCAACTAGAAAATTCAACTGATAGAAAAATGGACGTTTTTTTCCATACATTAGTTTATTATAGAAATGCTTGAGTTACACATCTTTCCTCTGCAAGAATATCTGAAAATGTTATTTGATTTATGATCAAGTCAGTTTTGGGGGCTCTGGCTTAAAAGAAATTCAACCAGGTGTTGTAGAAAAATATTTTTGGTGTATGTTCTCTGGACACATTTCCTTCTGAGGGGTGACCTGACAGCAATGACCGATTAAGACACATGTTCATAATCACACAGTAGGAAAATAAAGACTGTGGGAATCAAACCCAGTACTGCTGCATGCTGTAGATTTTTTTAGAACAAAGACAAAGCAGAGAATCAAATTGTTAAACACTTCACCTTTTGCCATATTAGGACTCAAATTTAAGACCAAACAAATGTTATTTGAGATTCTCAGAACATTAGTTAAATCAGATGAACTAAAAACAGCAAAAAATAACTGGCAAATACACACCAAAGCGTCCCAGAAGTGAAGTCCTTGTAGTAAAATGGAAAAATAAGACGCTGATGGCTGTAATATCCAAAAAAGGCCTTTACTAGTGCAAAAACACAAGCGCTTTCACAAACGAGCTTCTTCAGGTGTAATTCAAGCACTACAGATACACACCTTTTATACTATCAAACATATCACATGACCTTAATCCTTAATTACAATATTTAAAAACACATGACATGCTTAAAATGAGGAATAAAAAACTCCAGTGCGTAGCTATGAAAATGCTACATTAATACTTTTAATACATATATCAAAAACTAAAAACAACATTTCAAAAGACAAAAAGCAAAAAACTATCTTTTCAATGCCCTTCTACTTAATCTAGGTCTTAATGGAATACATTCATTGAGACCATGCCCTTCTGTACTCCTCAGCTTAGTAATCCACACTGCTTCTAAATTTTCAGTCCTATTATGAATATCACCTTGCCTTAAGCTCTCTTGAATTAAACTAATAACTCTGAAGCTAAAAACATGTGTCTGATCAGTATTAGTAACATGCTTGGCAAGTGCATTGGTGGTGCTGCCTTTCCTAATGTTGTAAATGTGTTCCCTAATACGTTCTCTAAGATGTCTATCCGTCTTGCCAACGTAAAACATAGAGCATGTCCTACAGCTGGCAAGATAAACAACATGTCTGGTGTCACAGGTGGCTGAAACATGAAAAAAATATTCCTTCCCTTGGTCAGGGTGATTAAAAGACAGACTACTGTCTATATATCCGCACCAGTTACAGGACCCACACTGGCTGGTGCCAGAGTGTTCTCTATCTATTGCATTCTCCCTGGGATAGCATAATCGCCTCTTGATGGATCTATCATTCCTAAAGCTAATCCTGGGGACAGTATCAATGATGTCAGCTATGCTACTATCTGTCAACAAAACCTGCCAATGTTTCTTAATGATTTCAGTATATCTGTTGACATCAGATGTATATTTCAAACACATTCTAAGTGGATTACTTGTGAGATCTCCCTTGGGCTTATCTGTATGATGTCTCCTCTGAGAGAAGTAAGGCCTTGCTTCTCTATTTCGCTTCTGGACAGCCACAGGTACGTGTTGTGTTAAAATCTTATCATCATAACCTCGTTCTCTTAAATAGCCAGTAACTTTGCTTAATTCACAGTCAAAATCTACTTCTCTGACACTAAGTCTAGAGGCCCTCATAACTTGATTAGTGACAACATTCCTAAAAATATGAGGGGGGTGTGCACTATTGCGATGTAGGAGATGATTGACATGGCAATCCTTCCTGTGTAATTTCGTGTAGACTGTCCCTGTCTCATCTCTAACAACAGCCACATCTAAGAAGTCCAACTCCTCATAGGACATCCTATGCGTAAAATGTAAAAAAGTTGTGGACTCATTGATAGATGATAAAAAACTACAAAGACTGTCTTCATCACCCTCCCATAAAATAAAGACATCGTCCACAAACCTACGGTAAAATCGAATATACTGTGTAAAAGGGCCTTTAAAAACGTAGTCCTCTTCCCAAACTACCATGACTGCATTGGCGTAGCTATTGGCACAGGATGTGCCCATAGCCACGCCATTGCACTGTCTGAAGAACTGATGTCCAAAAAGGAAAATATTGTGTTCCAAAACTAGGTCTAGGAGAACAATCAATAAATCAACTAGTTCTACATTATAAGATGCATAGTCACTCAAAAACTGCCGCACTAAACTAACCCCAGCTCCATTGGGTATCACAGTAAATAAAGAGACTACATCAAGGGTGACAAACATAAAACCACGGTCTACACCTTTGGATAAAAAATCGTATAGATCCCTTAGGAAATGTTCAGTATCCCTAAGCACATGCTGTATGTCATTCAAAAGTGGTCTCAGATGTTTCTCAATGAATATAGAGATGGACTCAGTGCACCACCCCCTACCTGAGACAATAGGTCTCATAGGTGGATCTAGACGGGATTTGTGCACCTTGGGTAGACCTTGTAAAATAGGTATCAGTGGTTTAGCAGTCAAAAAATAGTCAAACAACTTCCTGTCAATCAAACATTGTTGAAAAAGAGATTTAATACATTCCATAACTTTTTCTATATGGCTATTCACTTGTAGAAGGGTTAATTCTTCATAAAATAAGCTATCTGTTAGACTATCCAACATTTTCTTCTCATACTACCATTTATCAAGTACAACAATGAGTCCACCTTTATCAGCTGGTCTGAAAACAAGATGCTGATCATTCTCCAATTCCTTTAAAGCTTTGATTTCCTGTTTACTCAAATTAGAATATCCATTTCTTCTGGAGTGGGTATCTATAGTCATACATGCGTCATATATATCCCTGATGCATAATTTCTCAAAAGCATTGACAATAGGGTTAACACTGGGAATAAAAGAACTAGGTCTAACAAACACATTTGTACTGGCACAACATTCATTCCCCTTATACATCAGTTTCAGTGTTAAATTCCTTGTAAACGTCTTTATGTCTAGAATTATATCAGCAAAACAAGAACGGCTCGTGGGTATGAAAGACAGTCCCTTCTCAAGGACTGCCAATTGATGCAACGTTAAAGAAACACTAGATAAATTTAAAATCAATCCTTCTGTGCGTTCAAAAACGCTTTTTTTATACTTAGCTGGTTCCTCGACGCACTGTCCCACTTCCGTTTTCCCCTTGTCTGGCTCCTGCCTCTCGACTGGTCTCTCCTCTGTATGTTCTCTTTCATGGGTAAAGGGAATGTTATATGGTGCTTTTGTAAAAAATTGCTAGATTCCTTATCGAAAGCATCTAGGGAATCTAGTCCATTGCTGTGCACTTGTGCTGTGACCGTAAAAGTCTTTCTCCTCGTCACCACATCTCTCGAAGATGAGCTCACCGGTTTGGCAGTGACCAAAGCCCCGCTGGACTCTCCTGCCAATAGCGGCACATCTATCGCAGCAGCAACAGGAACAAGGTATGAGAAGAAAATGTTGGATAGTCTAACAGATAGCTTATTTTATGAAGAATTAACCCTTCTACAAGTGAATAGCCATATAGAAAAAGTTATGGAATGTATTAAATCTCTTTTTCAACAATGTTTGATTGACAGGAAGTTGTTTGACTATTTTTTGACTGCTAAACCACTGATACCTATTTTACAAGGTCTACCCAAGGTGCACAAATCCCGTCTAGATCCACCTATGAGACCTATTGTCTCAGGTAGGGGGTGGTGCACTGAGTCCATCTCTATATTCATTGAGAAACATCTGAGACCACTTTTGAATGACATACAGCATGTGCTTAGGGATACTGAACATTTCCTAAGGGATCTATACGATTTTTTATCCAAAGGTGTAGACCGTGGTTTTATGTTTGTCACCCTTGATGTAGTCTCTTTATTTACTGTGATACCCAATGGAGCTGGGGTTAGTTTAGTGCGGCAGTTTTTGAGTGACTATGCATCTTATAATGTAGAACTAGTTGATTTATTGATTGTTCTCCTAGACCTAGTTTTGGAACACAATATTTTCCTTTTTGGACATCAGTTCTTCAGACAGTGCAATGGCGTGGCTATGGGCACATCCTGTGCCAATAGCTACGCCAATGCAGTCATGGTAGTTTGGGAAGAGGACTACGTTTTTAAAGGCCCTTTTACACAGTATATTCGATTTTACCGTAGGTTTGTGGACGATGTCTTTATTTTATGGGAGGGTGATGAAGACAGTCTTTGTAGTTTTTTATCATCTATCAATGAGTCCACAACTTTTTTACATTTTACGCATAGGATGTCCTATGAGGAGTTGGACTTCTTAGATGTGGCTTTTGTTAGAGATGAGACAGGGACAGTCTACATTAAATTACACAGGAAGGATTGCCATGTCAATCATCTCCTACATCGCAATAGTGCACACCCCCCTCATATTTTTAGGAATGTTGTCACTAATCAAGTTATGAGGGCCTCTAGACTTAGTGTCAGAGAAGTAGATTTTGACTGTGAATTAAGCAAAGTTACTGGCTATTTAAGAGAACGAGGTTATGATGATAAGATTTTAACACAACACGTACCTGTGGCTGTCCAGAAGCGAAATAGAGAAGCAAGGCCTTACTTCTCTCAGAGGAGACATCATACAGATAAGCCCAAGGGAGATCTCACAAGTAATCCACTTAGAATGTGTTTGAAATATACATCTGATGTCAACAGATATACTGAAATCATTAAGAAACATTGGCAGGTTTTGTTGACAGATAGTAGCATAGCTGACATCATTGATACTGTCCCCAGGATTAGCTTTAGGAATGATAGATCCATCAAGAGGCGATTATGCTATCCCAGGGAGAATGCAATAGATAGAGAACACTCTGGCACCAGCCAGTGTGGGTCCTGTAACTGGTGCGGATATATAGACAGTAGTCTGTCTTTTAATCACCCTGACCAAGGGAAGGAATATTTTTTTCATGTTTCAGCCACCTGTGACATCAGACATGTTGTTTATCTTGCCAGCTGTAGGACATGCTCTATGTTTTACGTTGGCAAGATGGATAGACATCTTAGAGAACGTATTAGGGAACACATTTACAACATTAGGAAAGGTAGCACCACCAATGCACTTGCCAAGCATGTTACTAATACTGATCAGACACATGTTTTTAGCTTCAGAGTTATTAGTTTAATTCAAGAGAGCTTAAGGCAAGGTGATATTCATAATAGGACTGAAAATTTAGAAGCAGTGTGGATTACTAAGCTGAGGAGTACAGAAGGGCATGGTCTCAATGAATGTATTCCATTAAGACCTAGATTAAGTAGAAGGGCATTGAAAAGATAGTTTTTTGCTTTTTGTCTTTTGAAATGTTGTTTTTAGTTTTTGATATATGTATTAAAAGTATTAATGTAGCATTTTCATAGCTACGCACTGGAGTTTTTTATTCCTCATTTTAAGCATGTCATGTGTTTTTAAATATTGTAATTAAGGATTAAGGTCATGTGATATGTTTGATAGTATAAAAGGTGTGTATCTGTAGTGCTTGAATTACACCTGAAGAAGCTTGTTTGTGAAAGCGCTTGTGTTTTTGCACTAGTAAAGGCCTTTTTTGGATATTACAGCCATCAGCGTCTTATTTTTCCATTAGTTAAATCAGCTTTTCTATATTTTGTAATACATACAAAGAGCTCTCTGAAATAGACATCTTAACAAAAAAAATGCTCAATGTTTCTCTGGAAAGAACTATACTCACTGATATGTAGATGTGATAACTATATATTTTGACAGCACTTTTAAAATGTGAAATCAGCGTTTAGGCTCACCTTTCAATGATCTGTCACAAGTCAGTCATCATGGTACAACCAAAGTAGTTCTTAACATGTGCTTTCTGAAGGAAGGCAGTTTTTGTAGCCGTGTGCCATTTAGCCTTTCTCTGCTGACATATATAGTTGTATGAAACAGGTGGACCATTTTTGGAATTCAAGTTCCTTTTTTCTAACATAGTAAAAGTGACCTGATAATGCAAAGAAGGTCACAGATGTCAATTATACAGTGTTACATGACTTGAATTTATCCTGAACTTATGCCTAACCCACAGTAATGCTAACAAGAGAAACGTGCAAGAAGGATCTCACCAACTGACAAAATGCCCAAAGGCATCTCTATGTTGCCTTCACTTACTAAGTTCATAGGTGTATATGAGGCAAACGACCACTAAGGCCCTTATAAGCCTAGCTGTGTAGCCCAAATGTGACCCACAAATTTGATTTCTATAGGGGTGATTTACTGACTCTCTGTCCATCAGAGACAGGCGACAGACCACAGGTGAATTTCCAATTACCCATCCATTGGTCCAAGTTATGTTTAACTCATTAAAGTCAAGTGTACCTCCAGGCATTTCTGCAGTTACCTTCTACTGACGCCTCTAGGCGTCAGATATCGCTTGTTCATATTTGCATTAAAAATTCCAAAACCATACTGCATACAAGGTAACAGAAGACTTTATCTTAAAGCATACATGCTGACACACACAACTGTATTGACATTTGACCTCTGACTAATGCAGCTAAAGAGATATTGATTATTATTTGTATACTGTTTATTTGTGTTGTAATAAATTTCATATTTCTTTTAAGTATCTCAACATTTAGGTAACCCAGACAGAACTGCATATCCTCATATGAAAGCTCACAGTTGTATGAAGAAATCCTGCTGGCAGTATGTGACTTGTTTGAATGGTTACTGACATATCATATGACGTTTATACAACATTACAAAATGAATATTCACTGCCTTCATTTTGGGCTATAAAATCCAATTTAAAACACTGAACTGAATGAATGCCACTAATGTAAAGATTAATTTATCCTGAATAGTTTGCCTATTACAGTTTTCTACTATGAATATTTGTTTGAACTGTAAGGTGATAACTTGATGTTTTTATAGGCTCAAGCCACACCCACTGGGAATTAAAGGTAAACACTCAAAAGAGATGGGATGAGTTAAATAGGGTTAAGCAGGATCTCTGCTTCACATGGATGGGTAGCACATTCCAGAGAATGAGAATTATCTGAGAAATATATTTACCTCTCAAACACGTCCTATTTATGTCACAAGTTATGTCACAAGTGAAATGTATTTAATTATTTTTATCTAGACATTCTAATGTGGTTTCTTTTATGGATGTACAAAAGGTTCATCAAAACAGGGTTCAGGGATGCTTGTATGACAGACAAAGATTGCCTCCCAGTGGTCTATATAATACAGAGTAAAGAGACAGGGCTTTGAGGTGATCAGTGTAGGACATTTGTTTTCTTTTTGTAAAGGAACCTTTGTGGACATTTCAGTTGTTGCATATGTGTGATCAGGTGCATACCAAAGGGGCATTATATTGTATGATGCACCTACAGTGGTATTATGACATCTCTAGACCTAGATGTCAAGCCCTTACTTATAAGTTGAGCAACATAGAAGGATTTTCTTACTACCTTAGACACATGTTGGTTGAAGGCTAGGTTACTAGTTAAACAAGTTCCCAGATCCCCTGACTAGTGTATCAACATTTAAGGGTGTTTTATTAATGATGCTATTACCCGGGTAGCAGGTTTCCAAAAAGGTACTATAATGCATCTCTTGATATTGTGTTTCAAGCCATGGCTTTAGCACCAAGCATTTGTATGTGTTAGACCTTCTGAAGGGTGTTCTCATCTACAGGGATTCAATGACTGCTCCTATTTTGCAATCATCTGGGATCTTCATCAGCCAGAGGCCTTTGACACTGACATTGACTCTGACCTCCAGGAGGGAGATGCAAAAGAGGAGTCAGCCTAGCACAGAGCCCTAAGGGACTCCACTAGTGACCAGCCTCTTTGTGGAGGTGGCCTCGCCGATCCTAACCTCTTGGGCCCTATGCATTAGCTAGCTAGCTATTTAGCATGTTATAAACAGGTTTAGGCCTAGTTCTGTAAGTTTGTTGACAATGCCTAAGTGTAGTATTGTATCAAATGTTTTGGCCAGATCTAGCTAGGCAGTATGCACCACTTTCCCTTAATCTTTTACCTTAGTGACCTTTTCAAAAAAGTCTATCAGGTTCATTAAGCATGATCTTCCTTTTACAATGCCAACCTTGGATGGATCCAGTGTCTGAAGGCCTAATTTGTCCTGGCTGATAATTTCCATGGTAATTCTTTCCATGGCTTTACAAATAAGATTAATCAAAGTAAGGGTCTGTAGTTTCCAGGATCTGTTAGAGGTCTTCCCTTAAGAATATGGATGATCACTGCAGTCCTCCATTCTTGTGGCATAAAGCCAGTTTTAATGGACTCAAGCCTATAACATATAGCCTATCATGTGAACAAGTACATATTCATACCTTACATCTCCTTACTCTTCCTTCTTCACTCACTTCCTTAATTCTATCAATTTCTCTCCCCTGGCTTTCTCTCTTAATATACCACAAGCCTGCTTTTCTCTCATTTTGCATTGCAATTTCTGTTTACATTATACTAACCTTTACTTTCTCTATAAACTGGTTAACATTTCTCTAACTATTTGTCATATAACTTGCCTCTTCTTAACCAATGTTTTCATATTATGTCTAATGTTGTATAATTATTTAAACTATCTGTTTTTTGAATTATTTTTAAAGACTGTAAAACTCTTGTTCTTAAAATATTTTGAAATACTATGGAGCTTTTCTCCCCTCGCATCCACTGAAAATAGGATTCTACCTAATCAGACTTTCCTGGTAATCAAATGTCAATAAATAAATGCCATTTCTATATACTTCCAGTTCACACTCATAGCTCCTTATGGCACCCAGATCAGGCCTGGTGTCTTTACCTAAGTGACTTATAAATGAATAATTAGAAAGTTGAATGAATTGTTAATAAAATGACACTACGATTGTTAACCCAGGATGTCCTGCAGTAGAAAAATGAATCAGTTAATTTCTCACTTGTTATTCCTATTTTCATATTTATGTTCATATTTTCATAACTGACAGCCCTAGATATTATTAAGGGGTATGGTATGAAATGCCATTGTGGGAGACAGGAAAACTCATTGCCAATAGCTATTTATATCATACTATACCCGAGTTACTGCTGTTTGTTAGTAATTATAAAAATAAACATTATTTCTATATGTATTTAATACTTAAAAAACAAACAATATAAAACTGTTGCAAGGCTTCAGGTGGAACCTTAGATGTTCCTGAAAAAAAACTGTCTTTGATATTTGGATTGCAAGTTACTAATCATTAGAAATATTCAATGCTATTTATGTTGTTAATTATACAATTAAGCTTATGTTTTCATATTTCTGTAAATATCTTAATAAAATGCACTCATAAAGGATTTTTTTGTCATGTGAAACCTTATGTCTGCTTAACAAAAATGTTCTAACAATATATGTCTATGTAGCACAGTTTCCAAGATGTAACATCTTGCTTGGGAAAGTTTGACAAAAATTATAAATTGGGGTTTGTGTGCAATATAATATATTATAGCATTTATGGAAAACTATAAATGCACTCACTATTATTACTGTAAAGAATACTTCTCACTGATAACATTGCTATTTGGAGTTTTAATAGCTTACATTTACAAAATATTTACATTTTTTATCTTATTTTTTTTAATTTATTTTTCAGAAAATGCTCTGGAATTCATGATGTGTATAAGCTGCTAAAGGTATGACATTCCACACCAAAAAGGCATTAATGGGTTACGACTAAAGCTAAATAGTGACTCCAGGGGTCCTAATAAATCATATTTCAGAACTTAATTTCTTTGCTAAAGAATTCTGGACAAAGCCAAAATAATTGAGGGACAAAGGCCAAAGATTAGGGACAATATTTAAATGTTATCCTAATTCTCTTAAAAAAAAATAACAAAACAATGTTTTGTATCAAAATGCATTTCCTGAGCGATAGTAAGTATGAAACTTTAATGTCTGACATTATCATGTGACTGTACCTTGCAGAAGTACCTTTTTCTAGGGCTGGAAAACTGGGACGAGAAAGGCCTACAGTCTTCAACTTTCTCATTTTCAAAAGACAGCTTTGCATTGTGAAGGGGATTTGAGAACTGAATACTGCTTAGGCTGTAAAGTGGTGTGTTTGTTTTGTTTCTAACTGGAAGCCAAGAGGGCAATTATTTTGTTTTGCTGGACTATGTTGTATTACTGAATAAACTCCTATGTTTCTATATGTTCTGCCTTCATTTTCCCTTTGGACTTTATACATACATATGCACACACACACACACACACACACACACACACACACACACACACACACACACACACACACACACACACACACACACACACACACACACACACACACCTGGTCAGCAGCAGGGGAGTTTTGGCACTAGGACAATCATTCAGAGACAAATGGAGAGTACTTAAAGAAATATGTCAAGTGTTTGGGATGGCAAAGTTAAGATCAGTATCAGTCAGCAGAGTATTGTGTTCTTGCCCTTTAAGCCAGAATGCCTGAGTTTCTATGTGAGAATGCTTGAGAGCTTACCTTCTCTATTTAAAAGAGAGGCAAATTCAAAATGGCAGAAGATACAGCGTAGTACAGAAAGTTTGGACTGGGCATTTGTGGAGTTATTCAAGGTGAAGGGAGAGACATTCTGAGGCTGGGACAATTGTTTTTAAGGCAAGACTCTGGAGGAACATTTGCATATACCAGAGAGGGTTATGGCAACACAGGAATCAAAGATTACCTGTGTTATGACAATAACTACCTGTGGCATCACTGTCAACTTTGAAAGAGACGTTTTAGCCTCCGAGTTATGATACAAATGGACTGCTTTTTTTTAGAACCCTATTAGATGGCTAAACAAACATGAAGAAACATTATTACATTAAGGACTTTATTCATCCGATTGTACAACTTGGAAAGGCTGTTGAATTGCATGAGTAAATTGTGACCGTTTGCAACTGTTTTAATGTATAGCCATGAACATAGCAACCAGACTGAAGTTTTATTTCAATTGCATATATTTTTCCATTATTTATTTCCTGGCCAAAACCTAAGCCTAATTCATGTTCTCTCAATACAATTAACTACTTTGAAAGCAAGTGGATATGCTCAATGAATCAAAACATCGCTCTGTCTATATGATCGAAGTTTTGAAACTTCGAACATTCAAAAAAAAACAAAAAAACAAAAACAAATTAAGACATATTTATGCAGGGGGTCAAGTCCCCTACACCCCCACACCCCCTGCTATTAAAATATACCAACTTTGAGATCGCACTACAGTGAAGAAAAGGGAATATTCCTGTTCCACTCTGTATGGAGATCTCCATTTAAGTGTTCAAAGTTTTAAAACTTCTATCATATGGTTTTGGCCATATGAAATTCGAAGTTCTGAAACCTTGATCACTTAAATGGAACCTATATATATATATATATATATATATATATATATATATATATATATATATATATATATATATATATATATATATATATATATATATATATATATATATATATATATATATATACACACACACACACACACACACACACACACACACACATGCATACATACATACACATATATACACACACACAAACCTACACATATATACATACATATACACATTATATGGGTCATTTGAGAAGAGCAATTGGTCAAATATGACACAAACGCGTAAGACTGTATGATGTTCTTCAAGTAATATTAGTACACAGGATGCATTTTTCATTGGAAGAATGTAGGCTGATTTACAAGGAATAACAGAATTCATTCCTTATTGCGGAATTAAGAAATACCACAGTTCTACAAAAAATGTTGAACAGTGTCTGCATAAGTGGTGCAAAGGTGGGGATTATGATACTTTTCCCTAGGAGATCTGAGCTCTCTCTGCCATGTATCTACTACACCAATATGTGCCTTAAAACAAGAACATGTTTTGACTTACTTTTTTCCTCTGGCATCAAACATTTCCAAACACTTTAGTAATGATTTTATTAGGTTGTGTGTGTAAGAGATTACATTTGTTCAAAGTCACAGTCTTAAGGCCAAATGACAGTTATCTACTTTTCATGGAACTAAACATAAGGAAGATATCATTCCCTCCAATGGAGCTCTGCAAGTTTGCACTGCAACTTCCAATGGGTGGAGCCTAAGCTTTTTGATGGAATCAGATTATAGACTAATATTTCAAACAAATGTTTGTATCTCTGGAACCATAGTGGTTACTAAATTAGAATGAATGACAAACTCTTCAGCACAAACTATTTTTATAGTGGTAGTTTTCTTTTGCTTCTAGGTTTTAAACTGGATTTTGTAAGTCATACCCTGGGATTCAATAAAGCCTACACTAAGTGTACATGATATGTATTCAATAAAATTCTTTTCATTTTTTGTTTTTTCTAGTCATTCAGAAAGATTACGCTGTGTACATGCAGTCTACACTTTGTGGTAACCTTTATGAATCCCTGTCAATATTTAAAGCAGCAAAAATATCAGTAGGAAAACTAAAATTAGGAGGAAGAAGATGTGTGTTATGTCTGTGCTGTCTATTCCTCAGAACAGTGTACACTTTATTGAATCCCCCATAGTAAATACAGCAGCTATTAAATTTGTAATATTTTGCAAACAACTTGTAATATTTTAATAACCACCCATGTTACGCACATACTTTCAGCAGCATTTTGTTCTCAGTACCGCTTGGCTGATGAGGTATTTAGTAAAATATGAAATTTATGGCACTACAAATAAATATTATATGAACAACAATTAATATCGCTTTAAATGCACTAGACAGAGGTCATCTATCAATACAGTTGTGTTTGCAGTTGTGTAAGCTTTAAGATGAAATGTTTTAATGCTATGAATGTAGCATGGTTTTTGGACTTATTGATGCAAACATGAAGAAGCATTATTTGACCCCTAGAGGTGTCAGTAGGATGTAAATGCAGAGGCACCTGAAGGCATCACTTGGCTTTAATGAATTAGCAACTTTTTTGGAGTTGAGATACAGCATTGCAGAGCCTTCTGGATTTTAATTAATGAGGCATGTTGATACTGCAGTACTAAGTTTTATTTATTTATTTATTTTATTTTATTTTACATTTGTTAACCGGGAGAGTCTGACTGGATTTTGGTCCATTTTCAGCAGAAGCCCAGGGAGAAAAGCTCCTTAGATACATACATACATACATACATACATACAGACAGAGTAACCTGACAATTGTATACCTTTCTACAAGACAGTTACATACTTTGACAATTATATACTTTGTGCAAGAACACTTACAAAAACTATTCCAGATATGCCAGAATATATAGCAGATTTAAGTAATGATAGTCTTTTATACACAAACACAATAATTTTAGTAGTACATAGCTGTGTAATTGCTCCTATAGTTCAGCAGTACAATCACTAATCTATCAACTGGAACAGCTGAAGTATCAGAGTTATGGTAAAAATAGTTTCAACAAGAGGCCAGGTTTTAGAGATCCATAGTAAACAGAGAGAGGGTTAGTCAGGGTTTATACAGGGGCATAGCCAGTGTATTTTTAAGTGTTTTTTAAGAGATTTTTTAAATTGAGTTAAAGAGGGGACTGCAGTGAGTTCAGCAGGAAGTTCCAGATTTTGCCAACAGAGTTGGTAAATAGATAGCCACCAGCTAAGTTGTTGGTTTTAACAGTTTGAACTAGCATTTTATTGGAGGAGTGGAGAGTTTTTAGGTTACTGTATGAGATGATGATATTAATTATGCTTGTGTTTTCTGGTTGATAGAGAACTTTGTGTGCCACAATTAATTGATTATACTGAATTTGACAGGGTAGTTCTAGCCAGCCTAGAGCTTGAAGGTTAAGACAATGGCGTTGTCTATATGGTGAACCTGTGGCAAATCAGGCAATATTATTATAGCAGCTAGTGAGTTTATTTAGGTCAGATTTACTTAAATTTGTAAATATAGGAGAGGCATATAGCAGGGTTGAAAGTAAATATGTTCAGGCAATCATGGTCTTAGCAGATGGGGTAAGGAATTGTTTAAACTTATATAAAGAGCCAAGTTTCTTATTTACTGACTTAATGGTACAATCGATGTGAGAATTGAACTTGAGATTGTTGTCGATTAATACACCTTGTAGCTTAGTAGTAGGTTCTGGAGAAATTATAGTTCCATTGTTGGATTTTATGGTAAGTAATGGCAATGGAACCTTACTAGTGGGTTAAAGAATAACAACTTTGTTTTATTTGGATTTAATAGAAGACGCCAGTGAGTGAGCCAGTTTTCTACCTTATTAAAGGTGCTTTGGGATAGAGTCTGTAAATCTGTCAGAGAGGTAGCAGAGCAGATTAGGGTAGAGTTATCTACATACTGAATACACGTTGCTTTTGGGATGACTGTATTCAAATCATTAATGAAGATGGAGAATAGGAGCGGGCCTAATACAGACCCCTGAGGGACTCCAAGGGTGATTGGTAATAATGTGGATAGATTCCCCTTCCATAATACAGCTTGTTGTCTGCCACTTAGATAAGACTGAAACCAGAGAATTGCTTGGTTATCTAGTGAGAGTGTTTTGAGTGTACTTATTAGTAGGTGGTGGTTTACCATGTCAAACTCCTTGGATAGGTCTAAGAAAAGGGCAGAGGAGAGCTTGTTGTTATTACGGTTTTGATTTATTGTATGAGAGAATGATAGGAGGGCTGAGGTTGTACTATGGTATGGTCTAAAACCATGCTGGGAGGAGGCTAGAAGATTGTTCAGATTGAGATAGGGTAGGAGTTGTTTGGGATACATTTTTCCATGATTTTTGCCAAGGGTGACTGGATGGCTATAGGTCTATAATTTGATAATTCAGTGGAGCTACCTCCTTTATGAAGAGGAATAATATGATAGATCTTCCATATGGAAGGATATAGGCTTTGAGAATAGTTCTATTGATTAGTATTGAAATGGGGTATGCTAATTCATCTGTGGCTTTTAGAAGATACTCTGCTGGGATGAGATCTGCTGATAGGGTGGTGGGTTTTAGTTTCTTGATCAGTGACCTGATTAGTGATGTTGGTACTGGTTGAAAACTGAAGGACATGTGCGTTTTGGGTGCGGGGTCGATAGTACTTGGGTTACTGGGGTCAAGATTGCTGGTGAGGGATTGAATCATTTCCGTAAAGAAGGTGTTGATGGTGTTAGCCACATTGTTTGGAGGTTTTTGTAAGGTAGTTAAGGGGGTAAGGGTTGTGGAATGTCCTGGGTGGAGGAGGTTATTTAAAGTAGCCCAAAATTTCTGCGGGTGATTTTGGTGTTTTTGATGCAGGTGACAGTAATAGTTTTTTTTGTCTAGCATAATGGACTTCTAAGTATCATTCCTTAGTTGTTTATATAATAGTTGGTCCTTTGGGGATTTGGTGGTTCTCCATGAAGCCCAGGTTTTGTTCCCTCATATGATTTTTTTATCTGGTATCATTTGACAGCCATGGTGCTACTTTTTTATTGGTCCTGATTATTCGAGTAGGAGTGTGATTGTCAATGATATCAAGAATCTTAGAGGTAAAGTAAGCAACTGCTTCATCTAGTGGAAGCCATTTTAGGCGAGACCAGTCACATGACTTAAGCTCACTTTGGAATTTAGTTTGATTAAAGTTCTTATTGCTCCTTATGGTTTTGAAGATGGCTGGCTGAGGAATATCATTTGTTTGCCTAATAATATAGGTGAGGTAGTGATCACTAATATCCTCGGGTTGAGTGCCTGTTTTATACATGTAGAGGTGGTTGTTTATGAGAATTCAGTCCAGAATACTTTCTTTATTGTGGGGCTTACTGATTCTAGTGGGAGAAGCTATGATCTGAGTAAAGTTGTACAAATTTAAGTCAGTGGTAGGGGGGGTCTGAGAAACGGGTGTTTCAGTCGATATTAAAGTCCCCTAGAACAATGGTTTCTTGTGGGCAGTTTATGTATAGCCACTGCAGGATGTCTTCTAGGGTATTTTTGCTGTTACCTGGAGGAATATAAATGCAAACAATATTTATAGATTTATGTTTGTTAATTTGCAGTTTAGTAATAAGTATTTCTGCATTATTAGTTTGGGGAGCTTGTTGCAGACTAGATATGGTTACATCTTTTCTGGATTTATACAATACTACTACTCCTCCTCCCTTTCTAGAGGTGCGGTCTAGTCATAGTGTATTATATCCTGGGGGTATAACCTCATTGTCAGTAGTAGTAGGTTTGAACCAGGTTTCAGTAAGGCAAAGTATATCAGGGGAGGGAAGTTATCTGCATACAGCCATTGTTTAGCATTCCACTGTGCTCTCATAAGTAGCTATGTTTACAGACAACAGACTGATCCCAAGACTGAACCGTAAAACAGTTGAATGGATCTAGGAGATTTGATAAAATACCATCATGCACATGGAAGACAACAGCAGCACCAAACTGGACTACGATTATCCTGCCCACTTAAACTAGCCTTGTAATCAGCAGAGAATAATTGGCATTTGACTGATAAAGTCTCTCAGCACAGTGATCTTTATCTACATAAGTAATGAGTTAGTAAAGAAGACTATAACATACACTTGTCTTCTGCTGTTCCTAAACCCATGCTGTGTATCTAACAGGGTGCTGTACTGGACAAAATAATCTTTAACATACCTATAAAAATTATTTGAGAAATGTTATCAGCAGGTTAAAGATTGAAATAGGCCTGTAATGGCTATCATACTTATCACTATCCTTATGGACTGTGATAAAGAAATTGCAGTTCCCTATTTAAGCAGCCCCTCCCTAGGAGAAACTCAAGTTATTTAACTAACTGATGGACTTAACAACAGAGAACAATCAGTAGTCAAACGCAAATGTCTGAAGAATGTCATCTATTGGAGCATTGCCATTCTTCCTTGCTTTTTAAGCAATTTTCTAGTTATACAATAGCAATGTTTAACTATGAATGGAGTACATTACACTACATTTGGGAGGTTATACCAATGATATCTCACCAAAGCGCTCACCCCCATTATTAAAACATTTAAGGTTATTACTGACTTCCACCAATTACAATAGATACACTCTAGCAAACTGCAGTAGCCACAAACAGAGGCACAGGCTATATTTACCATACTCAGAGAACTGACACACTTCCACAAATACCACAATGCTCACATGGCCACACATTTTTGTTATATTTATACAATATTATGAGGTAAATCTCATAATATGTAATGTCAGTTTTAATTGATTTCTTGACTACTTGGACCACTTAGTTTTATTGTGTCATACAGATATGGTAATTTGTACATTATTTCTTACATAATCTCTTTTTTTGTTGATTAACAGCTTAGTTTCATAAAATAATCTAATGTTTTTTCCCCTGGTATGATGCATAGCTGTTTATTTAAAGAACTATACTTTTTTTTTATTTTTTAAGGAATCCACATGTTTCCTATGAATTGCCCAGAAAAATTCGAAAAGGGCACGTTTAAGTTTGATTTGGACTTTGAGTCAAATTTAGTAATACACAGTATGTCTGAGATGTTAGTTGTCCTTGTGGGTTGATCAGTGAGTTGATAAAGGCCCCGGAAGCCAGCAAGTAACAACTGACCACCCTCTAACTTGAGCCTAATGGAGAACAGTCTCTTATTTCTAGAATTATTAAATTCATAACCCTCTTCAACTTTGTATGTATCTTGATGAAAATGCATTCATCATCTGTGTTACTAACATTATTTTCCGTAAAGCAATTGTAAATACTGTATCCAGTAAGGGGGAAGACTCTTTCATTTGTGAGAATCCACATTTCAGTTGTTACCTAATATCACTATTAGCTTAGCAACTGTAAGCTCCACAGGTCATCTTTTTTGTTTAAACTTCTGTGATTTGTGAAAGAAGAAATAGGAAGAAATATATAGGGAGAGATGTCTGAGATAAATGCATTAATCTGATAGACCTGATAATCCAAGCATTTTTCCATCAGCACCTTTGTGTGTCTGTATATATGGCTTTTGCCTTACTGGGCAGCTTGTTTCTTCCATAAGATATGACTGAAAGCATTGCCAGTAAGCAAACACTTCTGGTTTAGTTATAATTTCACAGTGTTAAAAGACTGACTGAAGAATGATATCTTAAACTGAGATCACATGTAATAATCAGCAAATGTTTATTCTACTGGTTTAGAACTTTACATCCTACAATGTGGCAAACATTTTAAAAATATATTCCTAAATACATTTAAGAGTACAAACCATTTAAATGACTCTCATTTACAAATCACTGAAGCAAACACAAGATAAGTTACATTACAAGACATAATGCAACTAAGTGGTCCAGGTAGTCAAGAAAGTAATTAAAACTGACATTACATATTATGAGAATGACCTCATAATATTGTATAAAGATAACAAAAAATCCTGTTTTCGTTATGCTAACAGTGTCAAACCCAAGGAGCAACTACCCTTTGTACTAGTAAGCAATGGTATGTAAACATTATTTATTTGTATTTGTTAAACAGGTAGGTGAACTGGTCTTTTGACCCTTTTCAGCTACAAACTGGTAGCAGTGACAGTAACATATAGCAAGAGTTCTCTCCTACAAGTAAGACAATAGAGTAACCATGACCAAAAACTTTGTAAAATATACTTTGTTATTCAAGTTAATGAGGTTGCTGTATGTAAAAGAAAATATATAACAAGAGTAGCACAGCATGGGAGACGAATTGTTAGAACATAAAAATATAACTCATGAAGATTTAAGTCACAAGCACATAACTTCTCAGAAATATAATGTTGACAGTTATTCTAGCTGTGTTATCACTCAAACTAACAAAAGTACCATTTGTGAGACACTACTTACAACATTTTTAGCACAAAGTACTATTTATATGCTTATAAAAGAATGAAAATACTCATGGGGATACACTTTTTGTTTTTAAGTTGGGCATATGTTACTCTATGTAAGGAAAGTCATTATTCTCAGGGTTTGATATTTTTAACTCTTGTCAATGAAAGCTTAAGGTATATATAGTTAAGCATCTTATTGTATTTGTATTTTATTTTATTTGGCATTTGTTTTCTGGAATAGTGTGACTGGGTTTAGGATGAACTGTTTTTCAATGGAGCCCCAGGGACAAAAGCTCCATATGTTGTACAATCATTAAAACAATCGTACAAGTTTAAACATAAATTGGAGAAGCAAAAAAGAAGTAAACAATTACATATATTACAAGAATCTTCATCACGATCATATAAAAAGGAGATATTTATACAGAGAAACAGAAGCAGCAATAAGTTTATTTGATAGTAATGCATTAGTCTCAATATAGGTTTTGGGTACAGTAAAATAATTTTTTGTGAAAAATTACTTCTAAGAGGAGAGAGGGAAATACATTAGGAATACAGTGATAGTAAGAAAGATATATTTGAGTGAAATTAGGAATTAGGAAGTTATTTTAATGAGCTATCAGAAGTGAGGAAAGGAGTATAGTCAGAATTTGTTCTCAAGATGAGAAGAGATTAAACATTTATTTATCTATCTATCTATCTATCTATCTATCTATCTATCTATCTATCTATCTGTCTGTCTATTTGCCATTTGTTAACTGGGTTGGTCTGGCTGGGCAGGTACCCTTTTTCACCAGAGACCTGAGGAGAAAAGCTCCACAGTATACATTTTACAATTAGTTACGTGTCAATGTCCACAGTACGCATTAAACAATCAATTACTAACTTTATTTGCAAATGTGATTTACAAATTTTACAAATTTGATAAGAGCATGCAAAAAGGAAGAAGAGTGTTGATATTGAGCAAAATATGTAGAGAGAGAAATCTTTGTTGTGTTAGCCTTTCTTGAAAAGGTGTATTTACTGATATTGATATTATGGCAGTCAGCCTGGTAAGATAAAGCAGCAGAACTATTTTTCTCTCAGGTGACATTTTGCTTTTAAATGGAATTTCCACTTTGGTCTGTTTTTAGTGCTACAAGGATGGAGTTCCACATTTTTGAAATTTTGTTTGAGTATAGGGATTCACCTGCAGAACTGAAGGATTTTGCTATTGCAAGTAGGTATTTGTATTTTGATCTTAGTTGTCTTTCATGAGAATGAGTTTTATGATTTTTTTTTTTATGGTTAAACAGTTGCCTGGCATCTGCAAAAATCTATGTACAGTAGCAAGTTGTGATAAAGACAGGAAGTGGGATAGTCCTAACCAATTATTTCCCTGAATGCTGGAAGGTGGTATGATGGGCAATGATGGTTTGCAGTAACTCTGGTGTTTTTTTTTTTTGAAAACATTATATTAGCTTTGCCAGCAATGAAGCTTGCAGATTACTGAAAATGGGGGAAGCATACAGTAGAGAAGGCAGTAAGTAAGCAGGCTGTGTAGATTTTCTGGCTTCATCAGTGGGGTATGATTTTACTTTGTACAAACAGCCTAGTTTCTGGTGTGTTTTCTTTATGGCTTAGTTAATGTATTAACCTAATTTCAACTGTTAGGATTTCAATCTGATGACCTTGTTTGATTTTTAGTGTTGTAAACAGAGATGATAGAAAAATATGTCTTTTCATTTAAGAGGGGTTTAGGAGCAAATATTAATGTTGCTTTGTTGGGATGTTGTGGGAGATAAGATTTGTTTAGTTAAAATTCAATACAGGAGAATACACGCTGGGTTACTTGAGTTTTTTAGTATTGTTATGTTGTATTATGTTATGTTATGTTACTTATGGACCCTGTAATTGCTTGACTATTACTATTCTTATGCTCCTATATTTCTAAGCAGGTACAGGAGGAGGCTTCCAGGTTTGCTCTAAATTCAGTGAAATCTTGTAGCTCTCTGTGGTCATAGAGGATGGCTCCAGTTATCTGCAACAATTTTGCTAAAGGTCTTCTCTCCAGAAGCAAAGTAGATGGAACATATGTGAAAAGTCAGTGTGCTGTCATAAGTACATGAAGATACTAGTATGGGCAGGATTTGTCATATGCATGTGAAGATACTAGTATGGGCAGGATTTGAAGATTCTAGCATGAACAGGATATGAAGATACTAATATGGGTACAATCTGATTCTCATCTTATTTTAGTTTTGGATAAATACTTTCATACAAAAGCTTAAATGCGATTACTAGTAGGGTGAACAAGCTGTGATTGGTAACCAATTTGCATTTTGAAGGGAGTTGTAGAATATTAATTTCTGGGGATGAAACTAATCAGTCTACAGTTTTTACAGCAGTCTAAATATTTTGAAAAGAGTTTAAGGTAAAATGAGGCTGGCATACGCAAGTCAAGATATATGGACAAGAAGACGTTTCATGTGAAGCCAGTGTACTGGTTTTGTTGAACTGATGCCACCGGATGTTTTTTAGGAGCTAGTACAGATAAGGGGTTACATACTGCCAGCTTTTAGAAAGTACAAAATAACATGAAGCCAGTTTGGCTGGTGTATAAAAGTTAGATGGTTGATGAAGAACCAATGACATTATCTTTCCAGAGCTCTCTTTATATATTATCTTATGTACATGTCAGAATAATAGTTTGTCAGTCTAAAAAAGTTTCATTATTGCCATGCATATTTCTGATAATCTTGAAAATTCATTTTCGTTAGTTCCTTCAGCATGCAGATTATAGACTATACTCCTGGAGTATGAAACAGAAAAACGGCAATAAAACTAACTGTCAAAACACAAAAAACTTTAATAAACACACTGTTACAACTGGTAAGTGCTTTTGTTCAAAAATAATTTCTTCAGACCTGGCTGTAGTCACAAAATCCTTCATTTAAATACTCAGTCAAGTCAAATCACATGACTGTTCAATGTTTTAACCCTTTCTTATACAGAAAAACTTTAAAATGTTCTCTGTCATTAATCCCTAGAGTCACTCCTGTATTTAACTTTACTTGCCCGGAGTACTCTTTCCAATTCAAATCATCTTCAGCATCCCATCTTACAGAATAGTTTATAAAACTGATCAATTACTGAGAATTTATAAGCAACTCTACCATTCTGATGGCAGGTTACTACATGTCTTGCTAAAGCATTAGTCAGTTCTAGCTTTTCAACTGCCCTCAAATGCTTATAAATCCTAAAAGAAAAACTACACATAGTCCACCCTATATAGAATGCTGGACATACATTAATCAAAGCCACATAAACTACAAATTTTGACTTACAGTTATAACTACCTAACAAATTGATAACAGTTATTAGCTATTACATGTACTTTAGTACCCTCAATTATATATTTACAATAATTACACTTGTTACATTTAACCATACCTATAGTATGACTTGAACTAACTCTATTACTATTAGTGTAAAAATATTCTTTCAAATTTTTCCCTCTTTTTGTTACAAAAATAGGCCTTTCACCAGTACTAGTCTACTGGTATCCTGAAAGTTCCATAAGAACTTCAAATTATCCATATTAATCTTTTTTAATACTAGCATCAGCCACTGAATTTTTCTGCTGATGAAGTGCTTCTGCTTACTGAAATTTTGGATGTTATTTGTCATACAATTATTTTGTATCTGAGAATGTAATGTACAAGCAAAAGAAAGGTGTGGCTATGGCCCCCAGTTACGTCAATTGTTTTATAATGAGTTGGGAAAGAGAACAAAGATAGTTGGAAATATTTTAATTTCTCCCATGCACATCAGTATGAGCAGCTGGAATTTAACACAACTATATTTGTTCAGAAAATGATAATCATCAGCTTGTATGGAGATAATTCATGATATACACATTCAACCTGTTGCATGACTTTTAATATCTGTAATGACAAATCATCAGACTGAGCTGTTTAGCCTCCCTAGAATAGGGATCGGTACTGCTTTTTGAAATGAGTTCTCTCAGAGTCTTCCCAATATTGATACTTAAATACAGTCAGATTCTCAAACTTTGCACTGAAATAATCATATTTCATCAGAGCAGAAAATTATAACAAACAAGGACAAAAAACATACGTTTTTTTTTAAGCAAAAAACATGCAAGCGCTTTCACGTAGTATTCCTACGCTTCATCAGACATAAAATCCTATCACAAGCCTAAACATTTTAAACACTGTTAAACCAATCACTGCTAGCAACCTTTCCCCCCTCCAATTAAGTAATTAATGGAAACCAAGTGATTTAAAGTAACCTAACACTTTAACAAAATAAATGGCTGTTAGATATACATCTTTTCACAGTAGTTATAGGTGTATCTGCTTATACATATGCACATACTCCTCACACATTATTTATGCATATATTTTCTGTTTTTATATACACAAATATTTTTTATATTAGCAGCATTTAGCTATGATGTTTGGTTTTGTTTATATTTATTTTTCATATATTTTCTGTTTGTTTATGTGTTTGTTTTTTGAACATTTAAGTATACTGATGAGTGTTCATGTAGCAATTCCAAGTTTTTTTATAGTAAACTGTAAGGTGTATACTTAGTTAACTATGTGAATGGCAGGACTGTTTCAGCCTTTGTTGATGCAGTTCTGCATTAAATTTTCCAAAACGTCAGTATATTTGCAACAACATGATAAAATGGTTTATGTATGATACATATTATACTGTTTAAATATCTGTAATGTACGTCTTGTTATTTCTGAAATCTATTATATAAGTTGTGGTTGGAACATACTAAATATGTATTTATTTTGTTAAAGTGTTAGGTTACTTTAAATCACTTGTTTTCCATTAATTACTTAATTGGTGGGAAAAGGTTGCTAGCAGTGATTGGTTTAACAGTGTTTAAAATGTTTAGGCTTGTGACAGAATTTTATATCTGATGAAGCATAGGAGTACTATGCAAAAGCTCTTACATGTTTCCTACTAAATAAATCATTTGGTTTTATGCTGTGCATGTCCTTTGCCTGCTTGGATTTCTCGCATGGTAGAGAAGTATATCAAATGATTAAACTATTTTTTCACTTCATGATCTGGAACAGTGTGGACAGCTTTCAAGTAGATCTGAAACCAGATATGAAAGTGTGTATATATATATATATATATATATATATATATATATATATATATATATATATACATATAAATATATATATATATATATATATATATATACACACACACAAATATAGTTATGAATATATATATATAAATATACATAGGGAGAGAGAGACAAACGCATGCAGATATATATATATAATTATATACATAAACAAGTATATATAAAATATACAGAGCTGCAGCATGCCAGAAATACTGCGAGTATATGTGAGTCAGCATGACCATGAAATATATTTCCTCAAAAATGACCAACCTATCTGAACAAATGCTTCTTTCTCTTTTTCTGTGCACTACCAATCACATTTAAAAAAAAAATCTTTGTCAGTTTTTATGCCCATACCAGTAAGCATGATTAAGCGAAAAGCTTCTTCTTTCAATACAGTTCATATTCACTTCAGTAAAAAAAGAGGACATAGTGCCCCTCATATTCACTGCATAGATAGTCATTCGCTGTTATCTGAAAAAAATGAAAGGCATGCTTGTGTGTGTGTGTGTTTGTATTATACACACACACACACACACATATATATAAATATATGTATATATATATATATATATATATATATATATATATATATATATATATATATATATATATATATATATATATATCAAATCTTACAGTTATGGCTTGCTTGAAAACCTAAGTATTTTCATCCTCCCATACATATTTCTGATTGCTCATATGTTCATTGTTCATAGGGAAGTGTTAGGCTAGCTGCCACTGTGGGTCATTTTAAGTCTAGCCATTTTCCTTTAGAGAGAATCAAACCTTGCATCTCTTGCCTGTGGACTAAATACCTTAACCACACACAAAAAACAAGGTAGTTGCTCGAGTTAAATGATCCCAAATGAAATAGCAATAAGCAGCAGCACACAAGATTCCAGGGATCATAAACAATAGAATCACAGTTAAATACATTTTTTTGAGTAGAAAAAAGCAGATAAATGAGTGTACTTCACACAAATCTTTATTTGGTAAGCGCGTTCATAGGAATGACTCCCACTTCTTCAGACCATTCAGTAAAAAACATTACTTCACTAGCCTTTTATATACAATGACCCACTTAATACGAATTGAATTCAGAACACATCAACTTACATTTTTAAAGTGGCAGGCATTCACAAGCATCTATGCCAGAATACATTCAGCAAAAATAATACCAATATATTATAAAATATGCTATAAAAACATTTCTATGAACCTATAAAAATAAATAAGTGTATATTAAATGCATTTATAACCTCAAATTGTATAAGGTCATGTCTATATAAATCTAAACTTTAAGAAAAATCTGTATAGAACTATCATACATAAACACATAAGTCACATAAACCTCAGGCATTTACATCACTTAATAATAGAAATACTTAAGCTTTCATATATAATGTGTAAACCACAGATATATATATCACACAAAAATCATTTAAAAAACCATTTAAAACTATATGTACTACATGTACACTGATATCTTAAGCAGATGGATTATATAGCACTTGACCTTCTCATTTTTTGAGTATTCATTGAACATATTATATAGGTGATATAATCTAATCGACACACTATACATAGGTAGAGTTCATTATGATTGTTAGCGTAAATATTATAGAAAGTACAAGATACACATGGAACACATATAGGCTTACATAGACATATACATTGAATTTTGGACATGATTCTGATTTTGAAACTAATGATATGAGCCTTCTATAAGTTTACTTCGAAAAATAGGAGTCCTGTAGGTGAAGTAGGGGTAAAGACAAATAGAACCTAGTACACAGTTTTTTTTATCTCAAGCTGTGAATGACTTTAGGTTAATGTAGGGTTATTAGAATGTGTCCATTAGGGTGCACATGGCTTCATGTATAGATAGATATAGAGCTACACAGGTATATGCCCTGATTTTTGAATATGAAATTTTAACTTTGCATACATGTAAAAAATGGGGGGGAGGGTTCAGATAGAACATATCTGTACTAATGTATATGTTACAGAAATGTTTATTTGTGTTTTAAATGATTTTTAAATGATTTTTGTGTGATACATATATATCTGTGGTTTATGTGTTATATATGAAAGCTTAAGTATTTGTATTATTAAGTGATGTATATGCCTGAGGTTTATGTGGCTTATGTGTTTATGTATGATATTTTTATATAGATTTTTATTAAAGTTTAGATTTATATAGACATGACTTTACACAATTTGAGGTTATAAATGTATTTAATATACACTTATTTATTTTATAGGTGAATAGAAATGTTTTTATAGCATATTTTATAATATATTGGTATGAGTTTTGCTGAATGCATTCTGGCATAGTTGCTTGTGAATGCCTGCCACTTTAGAAATATAAGTTGATGTGTTCTGAATTCAATTAGTATTAAGTGGGTCATTGTATATATAAGGCTAGTGAAGTAATGTTTTTTACTGAATGGTCTGAAGAAGTGGGAGTCATTCCCATGAAAGCGGTTACCAAATAAAAATTTGTGTGAAGTATACCCATTTATCTGCCTTTTTTACTCAAAAAAAAAAGTATTTAACTGCAATTGATCCCTGGAATCTTATGTGCTGCTAAATACCTTAACCATTACATCAACTCCAAACCATGGAGGTCCATCTCAAAATTCTACTTCTTCAGTTCCTTCAACAAACTGATTATAAATTGCAATCTTGTCTTGATACAGAATATTCAGTGATAATAGACTGAATTAGAAATGTTTAACTTTTAACAACAGTCTATATATAAATTACTTTCAGTTAAAAATAATGCAGTTATAATGATGTCATGCATATCTACTCAATGTACATGATTATCCCAAATGTAACACAACAGCTAAAGCAAGGAGAAATTGCTCACATATCTGATTATTATAAAGAGACTGCAAACCAACTTTCTGTCACTACAAAGTAACATTAGCTGTAAAGTCATTAATAAGATAAACCAGAATGGCTTCAGTGGTGAAAAAAACGACCCACTAGGTGTATAATATGTAACAAAGCAATTTATTAACAACACACAGAGGAAAAAATAAAATAAATAAATAAATAATATTAATCCAAATGAGTCAAATCCAAGTGCTTTCGTCTCCTGTGTAGGAGACTTTTTCAAGAAACAGAGCATGCCCAACAACTGAAAAACTTTTATACTATCATTAATTAAGTTTCAAAAACAAAAGCACCAATCATTTTCTGTTTTCACTAATTGAATCCTTTGGTGTAGAGTGTGATAGTTAAAGGTATAACACAATGAAATGTGCAATAAAATATGCAGTTTTACCATGAGTCAAACCAACACAAATAGTAAAAAAATGTGTGTGTTTGTGTGTGTGTGTGTGTGTGTGTGTATACCATTTGTGCATGACAATCAGTTGTCATGAAATTAGAAAGTAAAAATATATATTAAAAAGTATATAACTAATATACTTGTGTTAGGTTTTACAAGTGCATATACATACGCACATGCTTGTGTAACCTATTCATGAAAATTTATGAATGTATAAATGAATAATGTCTGTATGAGTAAAAGCTAAAATATGTGTGCATATATATATAACTTGTATACACAATAAAATTCATTTTGGAGGGTCAGAATGCACATAATTAATAAAATTAATAAAAGTTCATTGCCAACATTAAGCAAATATGTTGGTATCATATTTTTTTTTTTTAGGTTTAATAAATAAATGATAAATGTGTTTATAATAAATTAATAAATAAATAGATACATAAGCATATTATGTTCTTCTTCTTCTTCTTTCGGCTTTTTCCCGGTTAGTGGTCGCCACAGCGGATCACCTTGTCCGCACATTGAATGGCAGTGGAGTTTTACGGTGTCGAGTTGCCAGCCCGGCGCCCAACCTTCCACAGAAGGCACACTCACACGCACACCTAGGGCCAATTTAGAGTGTCCAATCCACCTGCAGCATGTCTTTGGGATGTGGGAGGAAACCGGAGGAAACCCACGCGACCACAGGGAGGACATGCAGACTCCACACAGAAGGCACCCCAGCCGAGGATCGAACCGGAGAACCTCTTGCTGTGAGGCAGCAATGCTAACCACTGCACCACCGTGGCCGCCCACATAAGCATATTATGTTAAAAACTTAAAAATTATTGGATAACCACCTATGTTAAAACATAATGTATAACAAATTCACCTATCTAGGCTCTTTAACTTCAAAAAACAAGTAATTGAAATAAAATCATTCAGGCCTGGCCATTGAGTAGCATTCGTTCTTAATTGCCATAAAGCTTCATCCATTTCCAAATGTAATGGTCATGGTCCACCTCTTGGGTTCACTTCCATAGCTTCTATGATAGTAAATTTAAATCCATGATACACACACATACACATACACACACACACACACACACACACTTTTTTTACTATTTGTGTTTGTTTGACTCATGGTAAAACTGCATATTTTATTGCACATTTCATTGTGTTATACCTTTAACTATCACACTCTACACCAAACGATTCAGTTAGTGAAAACAGAAAATGATTAGTGCTTTTGTTTTTGAAACTTAATTAATGATGGTATAAAAGTTTTTCAGTTGTTGAGCATGCTCTGTTTCTTGAAAAAGTCTCCTACACAGCAGACGAAAGCACTTGGATTTGACTCATTTGGATTAATATTATTTATTTATTTATTTTATTTTTTCCTCTGTGTGTTGTTAATAAATTTCTTTGTTACATATAATACGCCTAGTGGATCGTTTTTTCACCACTGAAGCCATTCTGGTTCATCTGTTTTGCAGCCTTTGGTTTGTATCATTAATAAGATAGACTGCCTTTGTACATTTTGAGTCTTGGATTTTTATGATAAAAATAAATATTATTTTTGAAAAATGTATAAAACATTACATCATATAAGCAAAATGTTAACTGATTCATTTCTATTCCATGGATTCTTTAGCAAAAGTTAAAAACGTTAATAAATTTTGCTAAGTGCTTAACAACTTATTTGTACATACTGAGCCCTTTGTTGTAGCCTCTGTGACATTTACACTACAGTCATCTGTAATACACCTATTTATTACCACCAGAACTCAATGTTTTCTTTTTCTGCTCAGTAGCACACTTTTGTTTACTTGAGAAAGAAGTACTTTTAAATAGCCATTTAAAGAAGAGATTAGCTTTGGTTGATATTTTATTCTATATAAATGGGATGAGATCCCAGGTGTATGTCATATTAGCAAGCAGCACTTTTCTGCAACAGATTAAATATTATTTATAAATAATATTGTTTTTAAGATGAATCTTTTCAACACACTTTGTTTTGAAACCCTTTGATGGGAACATCCTGAGTTCCTGCCACTGGTTATAGCAACTTGTCCTTGATGATGTGCACTTCTAATAATGCACAAAGTTCAAATACTTCCAGTGTCAGTCATTTTTTCATTCTTCTTCTTCTGAATACTACTACCATGGACATAAAGAACATTGCGGATAAGAGGTGCATCATTTTAAATTCTGCATTTTCCACAGTGCTAAATGTGAGCATGAAGATAATTCACTCATGCTACCTTCTTAGTTTTTTTTAACATGGGATTCAGGTTTTCATTTATAACTTAAAATATTTCCATCTTTAAGTATGTATACTATACACCAAATTAGTTACACCGCCACATGACATCTTAAACAGAAAAAAATCTGTAAATGTTTCAGTTATGTAACACATTCTGTTAACTTTTAAAATATTTTGCTTCAAACATATAGTACCTACAGTTTTGTTGCTTTAGATAATCTGTTCATAATTTTTTTACTGTCATTTCCTTATATATTCCTTAGCCATAATTATTACCCATTGTATGACAGAAACCAGTATGAAATAACATATTTGTTATTTAATCCCTTATTCTGAGAATATTGTCTTTTGAAATTAATTGTACTGAGTTTAGTAGAGATTTGGAAATGTGGTTCTCTGTGACAGTTTTACAAAGTTAACTGTCATTCATTATCAAATGTATGATTTAAAAAATAGGAAAAACTTAGAAATGCATTCTGTTCTGTGGATTTGCAACCATAGAGTGGTAATATATAAGAAAGTGGGTATAGTGGTACAGTGAAGACTTGTCTCCCTTCCCACACAAGAAATAATGTCTACAAAAATTCCTTTTTTCACATTTTAAATCTGGAGTTCTGTGATGAATACATTGAAGTTGTCCGTCCAGTTTTTGTTATCAAGACTACAACCTATAATGGCTTCCTTTATCAAAACAATATTTTTGTAAATTTACTTCAGAAAGCTCAGATACCACTGGTCTTTTCACTGTAGGTCTACGTTTTCCACAGTTAAATGCCATGTTTTCTGCAGCTTCGAATGAAACTGCTGTCATCTCATATGATGCCTAAGATATTTTCTCCACTTCTAAGTTTCAAGTCTAAACTGCAAACAAAGCTACAACGTCTCTAGATTCTAAAGATTTTAATTTAGTAAGGAATACATATAGGGCAGCGTGAATTATAGCATATTATGCAAGTCTTATTCAACAATCTATTGGTTCTGGTACTCTGTTACCGCATATAATCATACACCAGTTATGCTTACCAAACTCTATACAAAATTACCTACATGAGTGTGAGTTCAAGCAACTTTACATACCATTTTATCTTGTTTAACTCCTATTTGTAAAATAATAATGATGTACCTTTTTAACTCATATCTATAAAATAACTCTACTATTTTCATGGATGCTTTTTACCTATGAATATGTAGTTCCTTTTTAGCATCAAAAACTAAATGTGAGCATTTTAACACCAGGAAAATATACTAGTCTATGTTATTAACAGTATTTTCTTTTACAATGAGTATACTTCATCAGTTAGCTCCTAACGGTGCCTTTTCCAAGTCTCATCTTTTAATGTTTTGCTGTGTACCACGGTTGTTTGCTGATATTCTGCAATGCTGACTCCTGTTTACTTTATGTACTTTTAGATCTGATCCTCCATGCAGACCACTTCCACTGAAAATCACCCATTTACATTTTGATGAGGTTACAATCAGATGAAAATAACTAGTTATATCCTTATCTTGAAAAAAAGTATATATTTTTTTATGTGTGGCAAGCCCCCCCCCCCCCAACTCTTTTGTGGAATGCAAGCCAGTCTCACACCTTGAACTTTTATGTACCAATGTCATTGGTTATACAGAGTACGAACAAAGGTGAAAACTCCCAAAAGAAAGGAATTACTGCTGGTGCATGCCTAGAAACTGCTGTGACAGTGATTTCTTATGCAAAACAGTAATTAGGGAGTTCTGCTTTTACCAAGCTGAACTAGCAGTTGGCGCCTTGATTAATCTAAGCTTCAAAAGGAGTGAGAAGACAGTTTAACTTTAGTTGGTTTTGTGTAGCGCCATGCATGCTGAATGCATAGAAAAAGAAAGTCAACTGTTATACTTTTATTTTAATTTTATAATATCATTTATTGATTTGAAATACATTAATGTGCTACACATAGAAGAAATATGACTATATGATATCAGTGTCTTATGACTGGCTTCTTACACTGAAAGGATTAGTACATATGAAAAAACGGTATGACTTTTATTTATTTATTTTTTAATATACATTATCAACACCCATGCCTGCTGGCCATCTGGGTGATGGTCGAGGCTCTGCCCATTTGTTCCCTAACTAGGTGAGAACTGAACATTGCACAGCCATAATCCAGACAATGATGAGGATACTTTTAGGCACCTTAACATTTCTGCTACTATGCATGTCCATAGACAATGAAAAGATTGTCGTGCATGTCCCCCACTTCTGCACCTGACATAACAAAGAGGTGCTTGCTCAAAAGGAAGGGTAGGGCCAGATGAGAAGTTATTTCCAGTCTCTACCATGGATTCTTGCATGAAGTATGCATGCCAGATGTGCACATCTCACCTTCCTCCCTGAAAGGGGAGACTAGGCACAACTTAATCATTCCTCTTCCTCCTCTCACCAACTCCTCCAGCACCAAGGCCATGAACCGAATTTGGGACATATGAGTCAAAATCAGGGTGTTATCCCTCTGTGCCATGGAGATAGCATGACTTTCATTTTTGCTGCATCTTGCAGAAGTGCTCACTGTAAGCGTTATGGCACAACAGAGTGTTGCTTTTTGTGAAATAATCACATGCCTACTTGGGTAACAAGCTTAAATTCTGAGACTCATTTGTGCAAATACCAGAATAGTGAGATTGATGTGCTAAAATAAGGACATACATACACAAGGTCCAAAGCTTTGTCTAGAGGTATCTTGGTATTAGTGTGGGATGCAACCCGATCACTAGAAGCTGGGGGGGGGGGGGGGCTTGACATGTTAGCATTTGATATTCTTTAGTTTTTGCCTTTTTTTTTGTAATTGCAGGACTCGAAATTAAGTGGCTCAGAATTACAATAGGCAACCAATAAACATGCGTGATAATGCAAAAGCAAGAGGTCAGGCATACTGAGGTTTTTCTGTAGTAGCCAACAACCTGAAATGCCTTGCTACTCTTAAAACTGAATTAGTTCTACAATGGTATATATGTATATTTAAAATAGTTTTACTGCAGCTTCCCAGAGCTGACCTGATCATCAAATGCCATGTGATCAAAATAGAAAGCCTGACTGCTACTTTTCTTAAGAACCCATCTCATGCAGATAGCAACTATTCTCTTCCCTCTGTCGCCACACAACCTTGTACTTGTAATATATTAGTAAGGCATTGCTGGAGTGAAGCACCTCAAACTGTGAGGGGGGCTTGTGTCATCCCTCTTATAAAATACACTTTCAGGAAGAGCTTAACTCATGATTTTCTTTCTAACATTTTTGTACTCAGTCTGTTAAATGTAGTGATTTAGGTATATATAAATATATTTTCACATGTTAGCATTGACAATAATAATAAGAAATAAGAAACTAATGAATGCAGACACAAACTCTTTGACCAATGTTTTCAGCTTATCGTGCAACCAGTATATAGCACACATTTTCCTTCAATTTATTATTGTGCAGTTTAAGTTGAAGCTCTGTTTGTGAATGTGTGCTGTATTTTATACTGTGTGTGAGGTGTGTGTGTGTGTGTGTGTGTGTGTGTGTGTGTGTGTGTGTGTGTGTGTTTGCATGTATTTTGTGAGTTATTATTTTTGCCAGAGCAATACGTTAATTCTGCTTTCCAAACCTGTTCTGCATTTTGTGAACCACTTTGTGGTCTCTGTTTTGTGCTCTCATGTATCTTTCTGATGCATTTGATACTTAAGCATGTAAGCATGTGCTCTTGATACAGAAGTTAAAAATGAATATTATAAATCAAAGAAGAAGAAAAACAGAACACTGGGGTCCTTATAAATTCATTAATACATGCCTAGATGTGTTTCTTGTATTACGAAAATGAGCTAAAGGAACATGAAAAGTACCCCAAGTACTATGATAAAGCTCAATTGTTTTCAAACAATCATACAAAGCATTAAATGTAAACATTTTTAAATTCTGCTGGGAAGAATTATGATTTACCAGTATTCTGCACTCAAGTAACAAAGGCATTTCTGACAGCATGAAATGAAATGAATATAATAACCAGCAAAGGCAGAACATATTTCCTCTACTAAAGTGTAATAATCTTATTTGTTAAGTAGGTAGGCCCACTGGACACACAGTCCTTTTTAGGGGTACCCAGGGAGCAATGTCTGGTTAAGTTACTTGCTCAAGGCCACACAGGAAGCAAACAAGGGCTGATGGAATAAAACCCTCTGTCACAGATCTATAGCTCGGAACCTTAATCTCTGTGCCAGCTCCAGTATTAATGTGAAAAAAGAATGGAATGTTTTTTGCATAGAATACTAACTGACAGAATAAATGTTTCATTTTAGTCATTGTAAGTGTTCATTTGAAAATAAGCTATGAAAACAAACTATAGAAACTAAGAAATGGAGCAGATAAGTCACCTTAAGGAAGAAAACTTCATCACACTTGTCATTTTGCAGTGAACATCCTGACTGATGTGTCATAAAGCATTTGAAACAGCAAGCATCCTCACATGGGACTGCAACTGGCACATAAGTAACAATAAAATTAAGGCCATGGTATCATCAAAGTCAGCTGTGGTTCCCTGTCCTACACTTTGGACAGCAGTATGGAAAGTATTGTCATGGAAATGTCAAGAAATGAAGAAATTTAAACAATTACAGCTATTATTCTGAATAAAAATCAGTCAGATTTTCTGCTTTACAATTATTTTATAGCTGTTTAGAACATTTGAGGAACACTAATTAGAAGATATATGTATATCTCTATTGGTTACCTATTAAACCGCAATTGTGCGAATACAAAAACGTCGACACATATTGAGCGAACCGCGAAAACACCAAACGTCCTGAAGTGCGAAATTCGAAATGTTGAATCGTCATAGTTGGCCCTTCTCTGGTATAGCTCCTTAAGGTAAGTGTGCAATAGTTAAGGTGCGGGTTGAGGTAAGTGCATACATAGTAATATATGCAAACTTTATTTTAGGGTTAGAAGTATGGTTTTGTTAAGTTTATGTATGTGGATTATTTATTTTGTTTGGGTATAGCTCCTTAACGTAGTTGTGCAATAGTTATGGACCTTAGGGTTAGGGTGCGGGTTAAGGTAAGTGCATACATAGTAATATATGTGAGCTTTAGTTTAGTGTTAGAAGTAGGGTTTTGTTAAGTGTATGTATGTGGATTATTTATTTTGTTTGGGTAGGTAGTACGTAGCGGGCGGTGGGATTGGCCAACTATGTCGATTCGACATTTTGAATTTCGCGCTTCAGGCCATTCAGTGTTTTTGCAGTTCGCTCAATATGTGTCGATGTTTCCGTATTCGCATATGTGAGGTTTCGTGGTTATGATATAGACCCATCTCTGTCTACCTGCTTACCTACCTATTTACATCTATCATTATCTAGATGTCTAGCTATCAAAATGCATGTTTTACATCTCAATTTATATATGTTTACAAACGTGTAATTACCTGGATTAAATCTACATAAAAAGTAATGTTTGTCTGGCAAACTCTTTGTGCAAAACTTTACAGCTAAGCAGAATAAGTACTGAGATCTTAAATGATATAGTCAAATTTTACAATGTTCTTCCAAACTGTCATTTGGTTCCCAAACAACAATGTAACCATCTAACCACACCAGCCACAAATTATTGCCCACCACTGTGTTGCAAGAAAATCATACTGAGAATTACTGAGTAGCTGAAGCAAAATGGAAAACTCATCCACACCCTTGTGTTTGCAAATATTACACAAAGCTGTGCCTTGAAAATTACATTCTGGCTTAAAAATACCAGTAATATTTAGTGCAAGGGAAAACTGAATCAATAAGAATATACCTGCTGTAGCACATTTTTATAAATGCAAGATACACCAAAAATGAAGAAGCACATGGAACAGAAGCCAATCAATAAAATAAAAACAACAAAAATATGATACGATCACCACAACAAATACATGGCATAGGACTGAAGATAAATAGCATTATGAAAGATACTGAGAAATAAAAATAAAGGAAGACACAAGAAGCAAAGTCAACGCATCAACATTTACTTGTGGAAGGAAGGAAAAATGAATGCAGTACTGTTTGCAAGAAGACAATAAGGAAACCTGACAGACTGAGCAATCCTATTGCTAAGTATGCAAGGAAAAGAATAAAGAATGCCCATTACAGGTTCAGCACAAGGACAATTCACTGAGGTATTGCATAAACAACAAGTACTACAACAGAAGTGATGAAAAGAAACTTGAACTGAAATCCAAGTATGTCAATATCTGAAAGAAAGACAGTGATAACAGGAAAGTGAGACGTACATCCAGAGGGAAAGAAATCTTAATAAATCAACTTGTGCTAGGCATACTGGATTTCTATAACTTACTGATATGCCTCTTTTTTCTCAGTACTTTGGTAATTGACATGAGGAGTGACTTCCATACTTTATCACTCATTATAGCTTCAATTTCCCTAATATAGCATTGTTTTCCACTAAAACATGAAGAGAATATTTTCAGAACTTAAATGTTAGAGCATGTGTCCTCCCAGTTATTATTTTCTGCATCAGTTGTAATAACGGGTACTTTTTTAAAAGTCATGTTTTCAACTGTGTTTCCTTAACTCCATCCTGAACTACTTGAGTGCACATTGTTATCAATGAAGCATGGGTTCTACCAATTATATCATTAGATTTTGGTTAAAACAGCAGTTTTAACAACACTAATATCCTTCCTTCATACTATAATGGGAGTCCCCAAAATCTCAGCAATTACATTTCAGTTTTCTCAAAAGTAGATGAGCTGTCTCTAAGATACTCAGTCAACCCACTTGCTTCAGTCTTTTAGCAACCAAGATTCACATTCAAACTTTGAATCCATTGACAGACAGAGATGATTTTCCTTACATTAAATGATAAGGAATTGTGTGGAGAGGTTTATGAGACATTTTATTTAGCCTTAAGTCTATTAATATTCTCTTGTCTATTTATGAGGTCTGTCTGCTGCAACTCTTTTTTTTATAGATGGCTTTAGTATTAGATGAGTAGATCAGACAAGGATGCCGCTGGAGTTTTAGCTGTGTATCTACATGAAGTGAAAATATGTTCATAGCTAGAATGTTCTAGTGCTACAAGGTGCAACACCTTGATATCTCCAAGAACTTCATGCATGTGATGTTTTATTATTTTATGCTACTTAAGACATACCAACATGTCTTACATACTCACCAGAAGTACATTAACTTTCTGGGTGAGCTGAAAATATTATTGTGTTATAGTCTTCTTTTTTATGTATGACTTTTATACAAAGTACTGCAGCTTTTTAAGTGTATATGATTTACTATGTTTTTCTTAATGTGCAAACAAAAATAACTCATTTAGTAAGCAGTTGTAAAGTAGTGGAAGTCGTGACAGGTTTGGTGTTATATAAGCTTGAATGAATCCAGTAATGCTAACTATGAAATAAAGAGTTTAGTGAAATGATAATACATTAATGAATACAATAACTGACCTCCAGGTCAATAACCAAGAATTGAAAATGGCAGGTAAAGCCACAAGGAAATCTTCTGTATAAATGTAAAAAAGGATTGTTCTAGAAAAGCATACGATAATCTGAGTTACAGTAACTATAAAAATTTAAAACATCATAATAAAATATCCTTAATATAAATGTTATAAAGAAGGCAATTGCACTATAGGATATATGAACACCTGTCTCAACAAAAAGTTAGAGCGTATCTGTCTGCTTGATGTAAACCACTATAGCTGTTTATCAATAATAATTTCACTTTATAGTTATGGTGAACACAACAATATTAAACAGTTCTATGTTTACAGATAGAATGGTATGTTGCTCGAACAGCTATTCATCGGCAACTTACCATTGATTGTCTGTTTTAATGAATAGCCATAGCATTGAAAATTATCTCAGCGAAGAGCCATAGTTGGCCCACACAGACAAAATACCATGGGATATGTATTGCACGGCCATTCACCGAACCCTGCTCATGTGGGGAGCTGTGTCCCCACACCCCCCACAAATTATATATACTGACTCCAAGTTTGCACTACAGTAGGGAAATGGCATATATCACAATTGGCCCAAAGAAACAAAACAGAGTTAAGTTCTTACTAAGATCGCATTGTGGTAGGGATTAGGGATAAGAAAATTTGCCCTTTTCTCACTGTAGTGTAGTCTCAGAATTAGTATATTTAATTAGCAGGGGGTGTGGAGTGTCCGTTCCCCAGATGAGCAGGGTTCAGTGAACGGCCCTCCAATACATACTTCATGGTGTTTTGTCTGTGTAGCCAACTATGGCTCTTTGATGACATAATTTTTGATACTATGCCTCCTCGTTAAAATGGACGATTGATGGTACATTGCCAATGAATAGCTGTTCAAGCAACGTACCATTTGATAAGTAAACATAGACCCATATTAACAATAGTTACAACCACTTCATTAGATTTCCTACGAGTAGTCATACCTCATTTAAATGTCAAGCAATTAAAATGAACACAGAGTATCAAAAACAGACTCAGAGGTCACATCTTAAAACAGTGAAATGTCCAAGGTCTCAGAATACACACAAACTTTTATTTTTATGTAAGCGGAGCCAAGTTGTCTTGCACCCTCTAATGTGGGGACAAGTCCCATACCCCAAAATTATATATATTAGTTACACAAACTCAAAGAAAAGGGAGAAAGTAAGTGAAAAAAACATAAACCTAATGAACTCAGTTTTTCTAACATCAGTTAAACCAACCCACTGACTGTCCAGTTGAAACATTCTGAGCATCTACTAGGTTGATATCAACAATCAGTAGGTTCCCAATATCACTGAGCATTCTCACTAGCTTTAAGTGTACATTACCAATATCTTTCAACTTCAGGAAAGTCACTACATTGGTATACTTCATATTATTATTATTATTATTATTATTATTATTATTATTATTATTATTATTACTGTTGTTGCGTTTAGAACTGTAGCAAGTTGGTGCCCTGGACAATCCCCCAGCCAGCATCCCATCAACCAAAGCTGAAGATCCAATAAACATTCTCCAGAGGTAAAGACAAAAACAAAAAAGAAAATCATTCCAGACTGTAGCAAGAAGCTATATTATACTAGCTCCTAGCTATAGTTCCTAATACACAGACACAGACACACACACACACACACACACACACACACACACACACACACACACACACACACACACACACACACACACTCATTGCAAATCATTTAAAAGCTATGATCTTGCATCACAACATCTTAAATGACTTACAGCACTGCACTCATGTCCAAGTGCCTTTGATTTTTGGGAACTAATCAGCATCTCTTCTACAGTGCCAAACGTGCACCTATGAACTTGCAAACAGGGCAGCTGCCCTGCTATGCCCCACCTTAGCTAAGGCTGTGGGTGCTTATTGTTCACACTGCAGAATATGGTTAGGGTATTATTTTTTTTTACATAGTATAATTGTTATTTAAAACAGTAATTACATCCTATCATTGAATCACATGCTTTTGTTTCATTTCTGAAACTGTCTCAGTGTATCATATGTCATTATACCATAAATAAAATAAATCATTCGTAAAAGAAGACAAAATATTTACCACCACTGGTAAATTCCAAACTAAAATACAAGATGATGAAAAGGTTACACAAGCATGCTACATTGCAAATGCCCCATGTTTCAGAAACATAACTGAAACACATTTCAAAATTAAACGAAAAGTTAAAACAGAACAGTGACTTAAATAGAAATGAAAGTCTGGTTTTGTAGACTGAACAACCCTGCAATAAGTTACTTCAAAGTGCTAAATGAAGAAACTAATACTAAAGCTAAAATTAATAAAAATGAAAGAGAAAACAAAAACAACACAGTCATAGGAGCATTTTAATGTGACCAGAGTATTTTACTTGCAGTACAGGTTACAATTTCTTCTTATATGCAATAGGTGGAAGTGTGGGGAAAAAAAGAACTGGAGGCAAAACTCTGGCTAGACATATGTAACAGCATTTTGGTGTATGAAACTGTGTCTTTTTAGAAAAATAGTCTAAACTCACTAAAAATGTTAGTACACTGAAATTTCCTGTAAAAAAACATCCTTTAGTAAAGCTGTATAAGAAAATTAAAAGAAAAAAATGAAAAGGGGAAAAAAGTGCCTGCCTCCTGCTGAGTAACTTTTAAAGGCAGGCAGGGAAGAAGGCAAAAATGAAGACAATAATCGATTATAAGGAGTTTAAAGTACAACACAAAACACTAAAACATCAACTTAAAGAAGATAATAAAATAGAATTCAGCAGAATGGTCCCAGGACTATTTCTGGTCAACCCTGGGGACTTTATCATCTTAGGGAATGAGAAAAACAAAAACTGTTTCACCAGCATTCTTCTTCCAGTGTTGATGATACTGACAACAGTGATAATGACAACTGGCATCCTTTGCTATCCGCATCATTTCCACTACCATATTTTATTTTATTTTAGTTGCATTTGTTAACTGGAGTTGAGCACTGGTTCACATGGACCTTTTTAGATTCAGTCCATAAGTATTTACTGGTTAAGTGATTTACTCAGAACCACATAGGCAACTGGAGGCTGAAGGAATGAGTCCTTGTACCACAAAAGAAGATGCTTATTAACTGCTCGTAGGCTTAGTCCTCGACGCCAACTTCCAGACTATTGTTCAACTTAATTCTGCTAGGCATAACCCACCTCCTACTGAACAAGGACAGAATAGTGATAGAGAAGAAACTGACATAGCATCTGCTTTCATATCAGGAATAGAATCACACTCTGTAAAAATGACCTCAGAAAATAAAGACAGTCTTATGTTTCAGATCGTACCAATCTGAAACTAAATCAGCAAAAGTACGATACTGATTATGCATCTTGTAAGTAAACAAAGGTTTTAAATTAACGCCAGTAAGAACATTGATAATGCAAAGTTGGATCTTTCCTACACTAGTAGGCCGGGTCTTTTTACTCTGTTTTTTGTAGGTCAATAGCATGTCAATGCTGAACACAGGCTGAGTGCAGTATGTCAGTTTAGTAATGGAACAGGTTTTACATTGGCATGCATTTTTCGGGCAAAATCAACTATAAACTATGAAATTTAATATCTAGCATTAGTGTTTAACTGTAATTCTCAGTAATTTACTGGAAATTGAAAGTTTTATGCTTGATAGGCAGGGTAAAAATACATGGCAAAATCAGCAGTGTTTTGCAAAAATCATGGATAGATGAAAGGTAATCAGTGACATTAGGCCAAATCAGAGACAATTAAGAGTTACGCACTTTGTGCTGCACATGATGTTGTTGTGTGACGGTGAAATAGAAGTGGCCTTCACATCTGTTTTCACATAAAAAGAATGCAGAATGCATGGGGGTTTGAAAACCAGATTAACTAACAACATGTAACTAACCTAACCTTTCTCTGTACACCTTTCTCCCTCTTGTTGATTAGGTAATGAACTCTACTAATTCCAACATGATCTCAGCACATCAACAAGGACGTAGAACTTCCTACAGAGTAATCAATGAGGGTGGTGCATGTTATAACTATAGAGGCCACTTTCTAGAAGAGATCTTCCTTAAGAAGAAAAGTGAGAATGCAAACTTAAATGTCAGAAAAACATCCAAGGTAAGCAACTAATGAGAAAATGCATTTTTAGAACAGACAGGCTACCTTGATTTTGTTGGTTTGAAGATGATTTTTAACTGGCCAAGTATAGGAGTTCATAGCACAATTAATCGAGCACAAGTATAAAAAAAAAAAAAAGAATGTATGTACAACTGCATCAACCTGAAATAAATTACAGAGGGAGAAGTAGAGGAAACAGGGAGTGAGGTGGTGGAGAAGGGTTCAGACCTCCAAAACAAGCATTTCCTCATCAACAACCCCTTTACAATACCTGTATGGTATAACTCACCAAAAACAGACCAAAATAAAGCATGTTTCAAATTTAAATATGCAATTTGTTTTATTTATTTTACATTTGTTTACCAGGAGTGTCAGACTGAGCCCAAAAGAAGGCTCGTTTTCAGTGGAGGCCTTGGGAGAAAAGCTCCAAGCTTAAAATATGTATTTTAATTATGGATAAGAGGATGACTGACACACTAGCTGCCATTTGGTATAATCCATTCAAGCAACTGAGCTACGGCTTACCTACAGGTGTTTAATGCACTGACAGTCGAGTGGTTTAAGAAGGAGAATTTAATTTTGCAGTGAGATTTGTTAGTATATTGTATTGTATAAGTTGGCAGTCTGCTTTTTGTGTTTTTCCCCCTTTTCTTCACGGTGATGCAACTGTGAAGTTGATATATATAATTTTGGTGGATGAAGGTGGGCTTGCACCCACATCAAAGAGTGCAGGGAAAGATTTTTTTTTTTTTTTTTTTTTTTTTTTTGTTATAGCTTTTTTGGTTCACAGTTTATTTAATTTTCGATACATGGTGAGCTGAAAAAAAGATCAATGGCTTGTAGGTAAGCCCAGAACAATAAATATATGCTTAAAATCCATTTGTTCTGAGCCAAACTGCAAGGCAAAATTTACAGCCACAACAACCCCCAACCTGAACCACAGTTATTTCACTAGTAACCGGTGCATCAGGAAGGCCCCTTTGTTCATATAAAAATACAGCATGCAAATATACCTCATAGATAACAGAGCTAGTCATTCAATGATAGCACTACCAGATGCTAAAACTCTTCATGTTTCAAAAAGTACAGTTAAAGTAATGGGCATCTCAGGAGCACCGATTGATTATCCTCAGTCTGCTCCAATATCAGTTCTGTTTGGCCCATAAAAAAACAGATGTGCGTTCATTGTAAGAACTTTAGCCACATTAAATTGTTCAGGTAGAGATCTGTTAAGTAAATTCAAATGTATCATACATTGCATCTCTGATGGAGTTTTAAGTCTCACAAATAAATACATTATATTACAATAAGGAAGCAATTTTCCTGCCTTAAAATCTGAAACAGTTCCCGAAATCATACATAATGAAAAACACTGTTAATCTGTTCCTATAAACCTCTATACTTATCATGGCAATGAAATTGGTTTCAAAAAATACCTAACCTATAAAAGTAACCTTAAAACCTCAGTGGCCCCTGACACAAGTAGCACCACAGGTCTCAACCTCTTGGCACAAAAAATCTGGACAAGGCCAAATCTAATGGGGGAGACAAAGTCCCAAAATAGGGACAAATTTTAAATATTGCTCTTATAAACTTAGAAAATTGCTAGAATAAAAGGTCTTGTGTTACCATGCATTTTCTGAAAGACAAAGTCTTGAACTCAAATGCTTGTCATTATGTAATGAATTCTGTCTTCACTTATTTGCCACAAAAATCCAGAAAATGACAACTTTTATGAGGAAGAGACTGAAAATATGAGGCAAAAATATGGACATTCTGTGAAAATCTGGACAGCTGAGAGGTATGAAATTCCATCTCTCTGTAAAAGCTAGGAAAACAACTGAACCCATAATGTCAGCACTTCTTCAGCAAGTTATTGTATTGTCAACTAAAAGTCCTGGTAATATACATGTTATCTGTTACAAAGACAGGTAAAGAAATGTATAGATTGTACAAGATTTCAGGGCTGTTATCACAGTAGTTGTATATATTTTCCAGTAGTTCCAAATCCAACCACAATTCTACGATCAGTTCAAACTAATGCAAATACTTTTACTCCATCACTATTAATCCTGAAAGCCAGCGTCTATTCGCTTTTACATATAAAGGTCAAGAATATATAGTTGTAAAGTTGCTGCTTATGTAAAAATCATTTACTCTTTTTTCATGACAAGTGAAACGATAGATAAAATAGTTTCCCTGTAGGTCTATCCTAGTACAATTTGTACTAGCTCTGCCCTTTGTATCACATTCTATTTTTCATTGTCAACAAAACATTATTTTTGTCTTAACAGAATTAGTAAAGGCATGATTTAAGTTAACACAAAAAAATGCTGTTATGGAAGCCACAAGTTCAGTACTAGGGACATCTCATATCTACTGGAACTGGACATGTCCTACAGTCTCAAATTACAGCCATTCTTAGCTACACATGCCAAATAACTTTTAAGCAACTTAGAGCCTTTCTTGGGCTAGCAGGCAATTCCATACAGTAGATTTCTAACTTCAAAGAAGAGATGAAACTCCTTTTAGGATTACTAAAAAAAGGATACTCCAGAACCTTTACTTTGGCAAGAGTATCATAAACAAGCATATGAGGCCTTTACTTCTTAATCTACCTTCGTTAGTGTTACCAGTCTATTGAATGGAATTTTCCTGCTTTTCTGTGGACATAATAAACTCAGATTAGAATTATTAGCACAACAAACAAATGGTGGATTTAGACCAATAGCATATTTTAGCAAACATTTTTATCCCACAGCAGTTGCACTTTCTCATTGCCTTAGACTGGTGGTGGCTACAGCAAGACTTGTTAACCTGACTTTCTTACTCTTAGATGTAAAACTTTCATAGTACTTCCATATTCTGTAGAAGCTCTTTTACTGAAAACTAAAATTGTCAAAATATAACTTACATAATTGAATAACATTGCTTTAAAAATTATTAGGGTCCCACTCCACCACTGAAGCGTACAGAAGGAGAACCTCAGAATTGTGTTATTGCTAGCTATGTGCTTCCTCTTAGGTCTAATTTGAAAGATGCTGTAATACAGAATCCATACCACATCACTGTCGATGAAGCATGTATTCAACTATAAGATGAATCCGTTATGGCAATGTTTGTAATTTGCACAACAAATCAAGTTTCGCTAATTGGGCAATTGAGTGGAAATGTATCAGCACAAGTTGCAGAGTAAATAGCAATGTCAGAAGCATGTAAATTAACCCAAGGTAAGATAGTACTTTCACTGATTCATGATATACATTTGTTGTTGTATGTGACTTTGGATATCTTTAGAGACTGCATGGATACTTGACCTCATCTGCATCTCTCATAAAAAAAAATGCTAGATTTGCTACTGCCAAATGAGATAAAATGTGGTACTCATAAAAATGATAATTCATCCATTTTAAATGGAAATTTTCTTAAAACAAAGCAGTTAAACAGGCTACACTGCATAATTCTATCAGACATTTTCATTTTTTGCAACTGTTCATGACTGTTTTATTCCATAACAGAACATTCTGACATTGCAGAATCAAGCTGATGACTCTACAAAAGTAAAGTGGGTACATGATGGCTTCATTCCTGGACTTGCTGTGGCACCATAGGTTCATTGGTGAGAACTAGGCTAATGACCACAAGGGCCTTTTTAAGCCAAGCCATGTATCCCAAATCTCTCTCAAGTTGTGGTGCCCTTGATAAGTGTAAGCAAGGACCTGGGAAATTAACTATTTGCAGGCTGCCTGTATCCATTAGAGACATAGGTGCCAAACCAGGGATGAATTTCTTGTTCTCCATCCAATTGTCTAAGCTACACTTGAATTGGGTTAGGGAGGAACTCTGGTTCACAATGATGGGGAGCATGTTCCAGAGGAGGGATATCTCTAGGATACATACGTCTGTCTCTCTCCAGCAGGTCCTATTTATACCACAGGCATGATTTAAGTCTTTAAAACAGGTAATTCTGGTGCTGTTTGCTTTTCAGATATGTAGGTAGTCCATCAGGGAGGTGTGTGACAATGCCTTGTATGCCAGGGATAGATCTTCCCTCAACAGACTGTAGGAGACAGAGTATAGGGACAGGGTCTTCAGATGGTCTGCATAGGACATGTTTCTTGTGCCTGTCTTCTTTTAGTGAGGTACCTCGGTGGACGTTCCAGTTGTTGGATGTACCTGGTTAAATCTATGCCAAAGTGGGGCACTGTACTCCATGATAGGTCTGATAAATGCAGGACACAGTGGAACACTGACCTCCTTGGGCCTAAATGCCATACCTTTGCTTATAAGTTACACAGCATAGAATGATTTCTTCACTACTCTAGACATGCAATGATCAAAGGCTAGATTATTGTCTGTGTGTGTCCCCAAGGCCCTGATTACTGAGGTCAACTCTTAGGGTATGTTGTCAATATGATAATTAACAGGGGTGGATGACTTCCCAAAGGATACTATTATGCATTTCTTGGCATTTGGTTTTAGTCCATGGTTTTGACACAACTTGATTGTATCAGCCCTTCCTAGAGAATATTTATGTCAGTGGGAGATTTTATGACAGCTCCTAATTTGTAATCATCTGCAAATTTAGTGAGCCAGAGGCCCTTACCATTGGCCTTGACTTCAGAGACGTAAATACCAAAAAGAAGTGAGCTCAAGACCAATCCCTGAGGAACTCCGCTTGTGGCTGTTCTCTTTGTGGAGGTGAATTCTATTTTCCTGTGGCCTGTCTGTGAGCCAGCTGGCTATCCACTGGCTGACATAAGGGTTTACACCCAACATCCTGAGTTTGTCAACAATGCTTGAGTGGGGTATTATGTTGAATGCCTTGATCAGGTCAAGGTAGGCAGTGCGAACCATCTTTTCCTCATCCATTGCTTTGGTGAACTTCTCAATGAAGTCCACCAGGTTAAGCAGGCATGACCAACCCTTGACAAATACAAACTGGGTTGGGTCTGGTGTCTGAAGATTTACTATATCATTACTGATTTCCATGATAATTCTTTCCATGGCTTTGCATATGAGACTAGTGAGACTTATGGGTCTGTAGATGGCCCACCTTTGTGCAGAGGAATGACTGTTGCTGTTGTCTATTCATCAGCATGAAGCTTGTTTGGAGGTTACAGTTAAATAGCAATTCCATAGTGCCTAATAGGTCATATTTCATGCTATTTAGACATCATCCTGGGATACTGTTTGGGCCCATTGATGCAGAGTTCTTGGCTTTAGAGAGAGCATTGAGGACATGTGCCCTAGTGATAATAGGGGTAGTTTTATTTGATGGCATTTCCTGAGGTAAGGCTGAGGGGAAGTGAGGGGTAAAATTAGAGCTGTATTTGCTAGCTAGTATGTTTGCTATATCTTCTGGCTCAGTATAGGTGGCTCCATTAACAATGAGTTCTGCACACAACATTTGGATTGACAACTAGTCTCCCCACGTTCATTCTTATCTCAGTTGGTTTGAGTTTTCTCGTTGTCTTCATATTTGGAAAAAAATGTATTAATAAGACAACTTTTAACTGACTGGTGTGCCCCTTATGTTTCTGAAGTGCTACAGCATATGATTAATAAATGTGAAGTGATAAAGTTCCTTTTAGGAATACTAAAGAAAAAATACAACAGTTACAACTAATCTAAAACTACTACTTTTTCTGCTTAACTACGACCATCCCTTGGGGACACTTTTGCTGTTTTCAGATTGATTTTTGCAAACTGCTTCAGTATGAAATATGTTTCCTGGTTGGGGAGGAGCATATCTTTATAAGAAGAATGATATGATTACAGCTGTCAAGAAATACTAAAGGAGTTGATTCCTAGATTTTGTATATCATGTTGCCTTGAATCTGACAGAGGAACTCATTCCATTGGAAGTACCATGCAACAACTGAGCAAAGTCTTGAATGCAACAGTTCAGTATCTATGCATACATAGATGACAGGATTATGGGTTAGGTGAACATATGAATTTTACTACTAAAACAAGAAAAGCAAAACTGTGGGAAGAAACAGGTCTTAAATGGCCAGATAATTTACATCTATTTCTACACAGCATATGAGAAACAATCAGTACTTCTAGAAAACATTCTCCCCACGAATGCCAGCCATATAATTTCCCACTAATCTGGAGCTGTGAATGATACTAATCTCTATTATTTTTATTGTAAACAATTTATTAATATTCAAAAAAACAATCTGTAAAAACTATGCACACACACGACAGGCAATAACACGAAATCCAGTACAATCCAAAGAGATGTTTTAATAAATGGTAAGCGCTTTCACACTCTACAGTGCTTCATCAAACAAGAAAAGTTATAGAGCAGGTTCATTAAATACAGTAATCAATTCAAACCAACCAATCACTTCCCTTGCTGATTACAAACGACATATAACTAAAAGCCCTACTACATTCATATTCTGAAACACATCCAGAAGAATGATATAGCAGCTTAAATACAGCCTGATTCAACTTTCATTCATGACATTAAGCCTGGAGACTTAGTGTATTTTTATTCATTTTCTATGAAAAAGTTTCCCTAACCCAGGTAGTAGGGACACTACCAACTGTGGATCATATCTGCAAATGACATCCATTACAAGGAGTTGAGTATGCAGATTCATATTTCCCAAGTCAGATCAAATACATCATTAGTGACCAAGATGAACCCCTCTAACCAGCAGCAGATGACTGCAGAGTTACCAGCATAACCAGAGTTATCCTTGCCATCACAACTCTGCTGTTGATTTTAGGGTGGTTTTCATGATCTCAGCTTTGGAGTCAGTCACTGAGTCTGATGACATCCCTCACTGTCTTCAGACTCTCTCTTTCACTGCAATTATCATACCATTTCTAGTTTGCCCTTCTGTCCTCCCCAAGTTAGTAGACTCTAGATTCTAGGCAAAAAGACATTATTGCACTGCCCTTCCATCTTGCCTCCTGGACACAAAGACTATCCAGTCTCCTCCTTACCATCACTGTCCACTTCTAAACTGTGTCCAGTCAATTAACCTATATAATTCATTTTTGGTAGGTAGGTTGATTGTAGGTCTAGATTTTACTCAACAGAGCTATCTCAGGTAAGCCAGTCTGGGCAATTGGACACCAACTTACACGTAGCTTACTGGGCTTTACAGCATGCATACATTAGCCAACAGGAGTAATATAGACATATCACACCATTATTATGGACTCCTTGTCATTCTGTCTATAAACTTCAGCTATTTAATCAGATAATGCCTAGTTACTTCAATGCATTTGCAGATATTTCTTTGTATGTGACAAGCTCTTGAATACAATTAATCTGCGACTTACATATTCCAGTCTATAACAAAGCCTGTTTTACACCTAACCCAACTACCATTTAATTTCCTATTGTTCCAGACCTCACTTCCAAAGAAACTTTGTGCTGTGTAATCACTATTTTGTTTGTGAAAAAAAAAACTCTCCACTTAAATCATGAGCAAGTGTCACACATCTTTGTTTTAACAGCAAGCCCTTCTGTAGATGGAAAAGCTTTTATTTTTTGCAAAATTACTGTTGTTTTGACCATAGTTGGTTAACCTGAGATACTCAAAATGTTTTCAATTACATATTTTTTGTTCTTTTGAAAAATGTTAACTTAGCTATGAAAATGTCAGGGTTCTGTTGAAATTGCCAGTTGTATAGTATTTTAGTAATATTACCAGTCATGGACTGCTTATATAAACCAGTATTATCAGTATTATAATACCATTATTTTGGACAGTGATTAATCCATGCAAACAATAAGATTTACGTTTATTTTTTAAAGACATTTACATTGAAATACATGCACAATACAGTATGCTTTTGAAAATGAAAAACTTTAATTTTAATGTTGAATAAACATTTTTTTATCTCTTTATGCACTTATATCCCTAGAGGGAACCATCTAATATATCCTATGAGATCAAAATCTGCTGGGTCAGCTAGTTAAAAATAGTGTGCTGGCATAAGATGTGAAATCAGATCTTTTTCATATGTATCCTGATCAGTTCTCAATAGACTGTCACAATTCCCCTCTGCCATCATTCTCCCCAGCTGAACTTCTTCTTACAATCCTCAAACTAAACAAATTTACCTCCATAACAGTCGTAGCAATCTATATCCCCCCAGGAGAAAATACAACTATACTTTAAACATACTATCCCACTTCTCTCATAACATCCATAATGAAACCATCATATTGGGAGATGTAAACATTGATTGGCTCTCAATACTATCCCCTAACACTAGTTCCTGTATTAATTTACATGGATTTGAGCAGCTAATCACTACCCCCACATACACTAATAAATCTCACCTCACTACCTCTCTCCTAGACTGGATCCTGGTCTCTCACCCACAAAACTATCATAATCCCCTCACCCTGTCACCGTCACTAGACACACTCCCCATCTCACCAAAGCATGTAAGTACATTACTGCCCGCAAACGTAATACTTTCTGCCCAAAGTCCTTTACTGAGTCCCTCTCCAGAATTAATTGGTCTTATCTTAATTCCCTGTCCTTGGATAAAGCTGTCCACTCTTTCAACACCACCTTCCTCAATATTTTAGACTCCCATGCCCCCCTCCGTACTATTAGAATTAAATCTAACATAGCTCCCTGGTTAACATAGATGACACTTACTCTTATGAAAAATCGAGATAGGGCTTGAAAAACATGGAAAAAATCTAAAACACCATCTCTCCTTCAAACCTATAAAGAACTCAGAAATAAAATCAAAAAACTCGTACACCAAGACAAATTAAACTATTACCCCCCCCTCCACTTCCTTAAAATTAGATCCTAAAAAGTTCTGGAATTATCTTAATCATATTCTACATCCCGGAGACCCCTCTCCTCCAAATCCCTGCCCCAATGAAACCCCAGAAAATACTGCCACTAAATTCAATAATTACTTCATAAACTCCATTACTACCTTAATAAATTTTCTCCCTAAAAGAAACACTGCTAATACTGCCACTTGTCCATCTTCTCTTGACAACACCAGTGCCTCCTTCTACCTGAAAGCAGTACCTACAAATTACAGTAAATCTCTACTATCCAAACTCAAGACCTGTTCTCCTTCAGTAGACAATTTACCTTCCTATTTTCTTAAGATTGCCTCTGAACCCCTGGCCTATCCAGTGTCCATCCTGATTAACCGCTCTATATCTGAATCGTATTTCCCCTCTATTTGGAAGAAATTCTACACTTTGCCCATCCACAAAGGCGGCAATTCCTCAGATATATCGAACTTTAGACCTATTGCTATACTATCACCTCTCTCAAAAATATTAGGGAAATGTATATATAAACAAACTATGCAGCACCTTCTCCAAGAAAATCATCTCACACCCACTCAACATGGCTTCCATCCTAATCACAGTACTACAACTGCTCTAATATCCTTCATCAACACCATATCTCTTGCACGTGATGAAAAGAAACTTGTCTCATTCTTGTTCCTTGACCTCTCAAAAGCCTTTGACACTGTCTCCCACCCTCTCCTCTTAGAGAAACTGACTCACCTTAATTTCTCCCCTCCCACCATCTTCTGGTTCTCTAGTTACCTCTCTCAACGTCAGCAATCAGTCAAATGGCTCTCAGCACTATCATCCCCCCCTCCCAGTTCAAATGGGTGTCCCCCAGAGATCTATCCTTGGACCTCTGCTCTTCAACATATTCACTAACAAACTACTCTCCGCTTACCCACTGTCATCACTGGTACAATATGCTGATGACTCTACTGTCATCACAATTGCTGGTAACCCAAGCTTTTCTTACAAAATTTGTTGTATGATGTATGTCAAAAATGCTAATCAAAATTGTACTATGTGGAGCTTTTCTCCCAGGTCTCTGCTGAAAATGAGCCAAAAGCTCAGACAGACTAACCTGGTTAACAAATGTAAAATAAATAAATAATAAATAAATCCAATAAGCAATATAGGGACAACAAACTCACGGTCAAAGAGAAGGGAAAATTTTGAAATGAGATGTACCATATATCGACAATATAGTGCCAATGCATATATTTTAGGTGGTACAATTCCTTTGCAATTACATGATTTTTATTAATACACAAGCCAGTTACTCCTTTTTTAGGATTCCTAAACTTTATAAATCTTTGATAGGGTTACCTTTTCATCCTATTGTGACCTCTAGGAATGGCAGTTTAGCTATGTTGCCTAAAAGTTCTTTATCCTATGTTTCTATAACTCCATGTAATTTTTGAGGGACTCATGGCATTTGTTGGACGTTGTTAAATTAAAAAAAAAGCGCTGTTCTCACAAACACATTTAAGTGACAGTGAATGTCAAGAGCATATTGTACATTAATTCCATAAGATTAAGGTTTAAAAATTTCAAGAGATTGTTTTAGAGGCACTAATTATCAGAGTTTGATTGTAGACCACACATATATTTCATTTCATGTTGTCTAACCACATTTTTGTTTCAATGGAAAATATTACAAACAAATCAAGGGTGCATCAATGGAGGCAGTGGGTGCCCCATCATTTGCAAATGACCATAGGGAAATGATATATGTGGGTCTATGATTTAAGTAATACTGAATTTATTTTAAATGTTATTTTTGTCATTTAATATGTTGAATCTGAAGTGCTTATTATCATGGAGCACTTTAACAGCACAACACCATATTTATTGTTTCCAACCAATTGGTCAGCAGAGATTATAAACATTTTGACCTTTAGCTTACTTTCTGATAGGGCTAGAAGTAAAGTGACTTCAACTATTTTTAGAAAATCTTCTATTAATGCATGCGTACATGCAGATAGTTGCCACCCATTGCATTTTAAGGACAATGCTATTAAAGGGCAAGTAATTAGGTTATCTAGGCTGGTCTCAGATAAGAACTTTATTGGCAAGTAATTAGGTTATCTAGGCTGGTCTCAGATAAGAACTTTATTAACAAATATGAAATGCTGAAGCCAATGTTTTTGGATAGGAGGCATTCAGAAGTTAAGATACATAAGATTATTACTGAAGTTAGTAATTTACATATGACTAGGAGTACACCAATTTTGCTGAGTAGTCCAAATGTTGACTATTAAGTATAGAAGAATGGTTAGATAATTATAGATGTTATGTTCAGTTTAGAATTTCAAACTGTGGGCCCCCCCCAAACATGCACTTTTTTAAGGACCATATAACACGTTCATTTAGATTTTCCTTCCCAAATGTTTTAAATTACATATATATTGTTCACTTAATTGTTCTGCACAATCAGGGATATTTGATTGGTATAAAACTAACTTGCTTCACAAAAATATTAATCCTGCAAAGTTAGAATAATGATCAAATGATGACAATGAATCATTTTCACATACAGACATTGTCTGTACCCTTCAGCCTGTGTATAATTCATAATCCAATATTCTCTGACCACATATATAACAGTATGATTGCCCTCATTATTACAGGCTTTGTTCTCAATCTCCCCTTAACTGTAATTCTGACAGCCATTCCAATGCCTCACGTCCAATACTGCGTCTACTGGCAGGGGTGGAGCTGGCGGGAGCACCACTTCGGACAGTGTGCGCCCCTCTGAGTGTCCCAGTAAAATCTCACCTCCAGCGGAGTCTATCCACAAGTGCAATTCATGTTGCCAAATGTCACCCATAGCTTGTGCATGTGCGAATGAGTCTTTCATCAAGTGCATGTTATTTATGTTGCCTACAGCTGTGTACATTTCTTTTTTTCATCTGTCATCCAGAATACAGTGAAGGCATTTTGAAAAGTCTCAGAGTCACAGAGAAATATGCTCAATCATCCGAGACATCTGTGCTTGGACAGAAGTACAAACAGCTGAGCACTGAGTAGTCTAAACTGAGAAGTACAAGCAGCAGCCAAGAACTAAACATGGGTGGGTGGGTGTTTGTGTGTATGTGTGTATAAAATGCCCCAAGTTAGGTAAGGGTTTATAATTAAATGACTTGTTCAGTGTCACACAGGTGGAAAATCACACCCTGTACCCTTGAGCTGAAGCCTTAATTCTCCACACCAATTACCAGACCTTCCTTATCTCTTTTTTTGGTAGAGTTTCATAGCTCCAATTGTTCAGAAGATTCATGTCCATGCAGGCCTTGTTGTAGTTCTGTTAACCTAAGTGAATTAGAGTTGTCTGGCACTTAAGGCTCTGAGTCATTAATGAATTGCTTTCTGTAATCAAATGTACAGGGTTTGACTCTTCCCATCTCCATTTGCTTACAGTATCATTGTGAGCTAGTCATTCAGGCAGCACTCCTGTGTCACCCCTAAAGGGGGGTACTTTCTCCAGTGGGTTTACCTGGTAAACAAAAAGATAAAAAAATAGTTTTAAATTTTGCCCATTTTAGGTCCCCCTCCCAATTATTTTTGGGTTTGTCCAGAATTCTTCAGCAAAGAAATGGATAATTATTTTGGTCTTTTCCTTGTAAAATATGTGGCTTTCTAGCAAATTCTCCTGGACTACAGTCACAAATGTCAGGCATGTGAGTTCCAGACTTTGTGTCCTTTGGTGCTTGCTAATGTAACTTTCTAAGTATTTAACAGAAAGATTTAAAATCTGATTCCCGATTATTGAATATACTTGAGCTAAGAGGTTTGGGGTGCATGGGGGGTGCGAAGGGATGCACTGTATGGTTGCCACAGTAGTGAGCTGATATATATAAATAATGACTGGGAAGTGTACTTGTTCATTCATTTTATTGCAACCAAACATCAGAATGCATGCAGTCATACAAAGGGCTGTAAATGATAATCACATCAGAGAAAGACAGAAAGCGTGAGTGAACATGTTTGTGTGTATGTGTGTGTGTGTGTGTGTGTGTATCCTGCATCTCAGAGTGATTATACTGAAAAGGAAAGAATCAACTGCATTAAACTGGAGCTAAATCATATAACCAGTGTTTTTTGGGTTAGCTCCTTAGTTTCTTTGTTTTGTTGACTACTGTCAGTGTACTTATTTGTCTGTGAATAGAATGCACAGCATGAAGTCTATGAATTTAATGTTAAATGTTAACTATGAATGCTTTGTGTTGGACTACAATGGTATGGTACTTAGTGCAGATGGGTTTAGGCTAGTAAGTGTTAACAAGCTGCTTCCTGTAGTGCAGTTTTTGATTCCCTCAGCCTTTGTTTGTCTAGTGCAAATTTGACCAGGTTATTTCACCAAAGTGTTTCTGGGCTGCCCCTGAAAAAGAGACGCTTGGGTCCAATAGGCTGCCCCAAGCTGTTAGCAAATTCATTATACATTTGTCTTTTGAATTCCTGCACCCTTCAGATAATTAGTGAATGATTCATTATATATTACTTTTGTATGAATCCCTGCACATCTGTTGTAGTTTGATTACAAGGTGCATTTTCAATAAATGTATCAAAGGAAGAGCAATTTACTGGACTTCATACTGGTCTGCTTTCAGTGTGGTTATTTTATTTTGCTTTGTTCATTAGTTGGTTGTCCGTGTTTTTGCTGTAAACTTTTTTAATAAAAGTTTAAATTAAATCCAAGTCTTTGTGATCATTGTAAAAAGTTAAAAAAGAAAACAGCATGCACACTGGCAGGTTTCAACAGTGTTTTATGGCAACTGGAGAGAAACAGCCAAGTAATGGGATGTTGGTATGGTTGGGGGGGGGGGGGTCTGATTGATTACTCTTCTAGGGTCCCATTTGTTATCATTCAGATACTGCACGAGTATTTATCTGAATAAGTATACCCTATCTTTTTGTTTTTCTACATTTTATAACAGGTAAAGAGGCAACCAGGAGGACTTTCTGGTTAAGCAACTTAAAGTCACACAGTAGGAAAATGGAGTTAAAAAGAATCAAACCTTGTACCCTTCACTATAGGAAGCAGCTCACTAAGACTTTAAAGCTATAATCCTCTGCATTAACTGCCAGAACTTCACTTGTGTCATTTTCTGATAAATCACTGAGGGGTAAAAAATCATTAAGGTTTAAGTCAGTCAGTAATGCAATTATAAGTTTCATAATTTCTGTTGCTGTTGTTGTTGTTCAATTAACTTTTTAAGTGGGTCAGAGTAGTTTGCATCTTATTTGCCTCTGATTTTGCAGAACATCACTGATTTTGCTTCATATTTATACCCTGTCCCTCATTAATTTAGCTAGTGTCAGGTACACAGGTAGCAGCCTTGTATTTGGTGCAAAAGGCTGTGTATTTCTATTCCCACATCAGGTAGATGGATTGCTGACTAAGAGGACTGCCGGATTCCTGAGTGTGTAGTCCTTTAGATAAGATGTTAAACAGAGATCCCAACTGCTTGAGTTGGTGGTTGCTTGGGTGGATATAAAAGAACCCATGCTACCTACTAAAGAGTAGGATTTTTTTTATTCAACACAACACAACAAAGAATATGTATATTTTTACAAAAAATTTACATATTTAAAGGTACACATATACACATTCTTTCTTCATACTACTTTTTTTCATTTTTCTGATAACATCCTGTTATTCTTCCATAATTGACCATCATTCCTTCTTCCACAACCAAAATCTGTTTTTTCACAATCTGTCTACCAAAATCCATTTTCCATTAAACAAAATTTCATTCAGTCTTTCATTCCAAATAATCCACATCATATAAAATAAATTCTAATCTACCCATCTCACATATTATTTTGTCTTATTTTTAGAATATCTATACATAAACAATATAGAAACGGACATGATTATGTCATTAATACTCTCAAAAATGTTTCTTCCTACAACTTTTCCCATAGTTTCACCACTCTTACATTTACAAAAAAAAAAAATACTTACTCCTCACTAAACCTATAGTGGTAACTTCTGATGAACGAAAAAGAAACTGAGTACAAAAACTGTAGAAAACAGGACGCTCTCAACGAAGTTGCTGTTGTAAGCTAACTTTAATTAAATAAAAACTGAAGTGCAGTCAGTAACATACACTTTTCGACAAGTGAATACTAAACTTCTTCAAAGCTTGAACAGTGAAACTCTCAAACGGATTTACATTTAAACAACCATCAATTAACACTTATTCATACATTGGGTGAACCTGTAAGACACATAATGAGCTGTTAGCAAGGAAGAGTATCCGGTCCAGCTTATTAAAGTAGAAACGGACCAAACCAAACATTCACATTGTAAATGCTCATACATTTAAACTCAACCAGTAAAAAACATGTTTAAAAGACTATTAAAAAGTCAGTACTCCGAATGGATAAACCGCTAAAAACATATGTTATTGTGACCAGATGGAAAAGTGTCACAATAATAAGTAGAAAAATCTTACAGTTGTAAGATTACGGAGTACTGACTTTTTAATAGTCTTTTAAACATGTTTTTTACTGGTTGAGTTTAAATGTATGAGCATTTACAATGTGAATGTTTGGTTTGGTCTGTTTCTACTTTAATAAGCTGGACCGGATACTCTTCCTTGCTAACAGCTCATTATGTGTCTTACAGGTTTACCCAATGTATGAATAAGTGTTAATTGATGGTTGTTTAAATGTAAATCCGTTTCTACTTTAATAAGCTGGACCGGATACTCTTCCTTGCTAACAGCTCATTATGTGTCTTACAGGTTCACCCAATGTATGAATAAGTGTTAATTGATGGTTGTTTAAATGTAAATCCGTTTGAGAGTTTCACTGTTCAAGCTTTGAAGAAGTTTAGTATTCACTTGTCGAAAAGTGTATGTTACTGACCGCACTTCAGTTTTTATTTAATTAAAGTTAGCTTACAACAGCAACTTCGTTGAGAGCGTCCTGTTTTCTACAGTTTTTATAGTGGTAACTTGTTTATTACCAGTCTCCATAGGAAATCTTGAGACTGTATTATCTTGGTGCACCACTTTTTCCTTACTTTAATGGCTTTAATCACTTCTGGTAAATGTTTCCATGGACTTGTGTAATAATGTTGTTTCTTCACATTATTATATCACATTCTAATATCTTTATAGGTTTATTTTCCATGATAGTATTTTTTCTTGATAAGTTTTCATTTCTTTATTCACAGATTCTTCTCCTCTTTTTCTTATTCTTATCATTTCCCATTTTTGAAGTCAAATTTAAACAGTCTCGCTATTAAATTCTCATTCTCTTCCTTTATCTACTTTAATACTCTGTAGAAGTTTAAAAAAACAGAATACACAAATGGATTTAGTAACCCCAACCCCCTTCAACTTTGTTCATATACAATATGCCTCACTTCAGTTGGTTTAATCTTAAACCCCATATGAAAGAAAATACCAATTGCACTATTCCTTTTCATGTTTTGCATGGATCATATAAACACTTGACATATACACTTTTTTCTGTTAGTACCAAATTCAACAGATAAACCTTTTCCTGAATGCTAATCTATAAGTTCTGCACAGAAAACATACTTCTTTTATCAACCCTTCTAATTCCATCACGACTACATAATTTTCCCAAATGTTATTTCTACCAAAGATACTTCATTTATTGACCCTGTCGACACACACACACACACACACACACACACACACACACACACACACACACACACACACCTTTTGCTACATCACCCAAACAATTGCTTTTATCCTTATTCAGGGTTAATCCCATTTCCTTTGAACATCCATTCATGCAAACCAGTACTTCCTTCATCAATATTTTGTTCTTAGCAAATACGACTATATAATCCACATGCAGTATGTAAAAACCACTGGTATCACCACCTGCTTTTGCAACACTTATCCAGCATCTACTTTTCTCACTATTACATTCACGACCAGTGGAAACAATACTCCAACTCATGGGATATCCTTATCTTACACCAAACTTCATGCATATTTCTCTACTCAGTCAACCATTCACTAACACTCCCACACTATCATATTACCTGGTATATATTTTTTTGTAGCATTCCACAAAGAATTATGTTCCACGGCATAAAATTCCTTACTAGTATCACCTGCCAGAAGTTTAATATCCTCCCTTTTACTCATATCATCATCCATAATTTCTCTTACAATCAATAACAATTCTTTACATTCCTTCCCTTTTACAGCACATACACTTTTTTTTAGAAACCTCAGACTCTCTTCCATTCTCTTCTGTATTATTTCATAAAAAATTTATAATTGGTGTTATTTAGCATGATGGGTCTCAATTTTTATTTAATTCTTCTCACCTTTCTTTCACATAAATGTTAATATCCCACTACATAACTCTTCATAAACAAAACCTTCCTTCAACCATTCATTCAGCACATTTACAAAATACCCCTTTTGCCAGTTCATTCATTTCTTGCACATTCCATACACTATAACATCTGGGCCTGATATTGAATCAGCATTTACTTTCTTAAATACTTAATCCAATTTACTAATAGTAACTTCTTTTTTCAGATTCTTCTCATTTTCCATGTTTACACTCTTGTGTACGTTTACAAAATGCTGTAATACAATACATATAAATTTGCTTGTGTGTTCTTTTAACCTCTCCATTGCATTTTTATTGCTCTCATTAGACCAATATTCTCATTTACTATTTTATCCAAATATGCAGATACCTCATCTCTTGTAAATAACATCTGTCTAAACATTGTCTTAATTTTCTCAAATTCTTTTGTATACTTCTTTTTCTATACCATAACACTCTCTTGTATTATTCTCTAAATCCTTTAATACATGTCTATAAATTTTCCTGTATTTCACTTTCTCTTTCTTTCTTACATCATCCTGCCATTGAAGAAAACATGTTAAATTCCATTCACCGCTCAGGCCAGTCCAGGTCCTTCCATAATTGCAATACTTCGCACTCTCCAGTTTCACCATGTAATTTCTAATTTCTTCTTTTTATCCTTTTTCCTATGTTACACCACTCCCCTTCTTTCATTACCTCCCATCCATATTGCTAAGAGGTCTTAGAAACCTCTCACAGCCAAATCACCACTTGCTACTCCCAAGCTTTCCAATAATACAAAATCAATTTTAGATCAGTGTCCCTCTTCTATAAGTCCATTGACTTTTATGTCACAAAACTAACTTATCATATTTTATCACTTCCTGTATTTTTCTGTATCTTGCCCTTTCTTATGTCTCTACTTCCATGGAGTTTTATTCTACATAACTAACTTACCACATTTTATCACTACCTGTAGTGTTTTTTTCATCTTGATCTTTTTTAGTCTTCCCCTTAAATCACAATCGAAATCACTGCAATTATAATGTTCATGTTAACCACCACATACTTCAATATTTAAAAACTTACTAGCTGCATATGCATATAATACAATAATTCTGTAAACTTGCTCTCTCCACCTCACATCAACAACAGTTAACCTTACCAATGTTACATCTAGTATTTTCACTGTTTCTTTATACAACATTGCCACTCCAGAAAAACTTTCACTTCCTACATTCCACGGTATATTTCTACCCCACAATTCTTCTGTTGGCAGTCTAGCTTTACTTGCCAGGAATCTTCCAACTTCTAACATAATCAAATTTAGCACACCATTCCAATATCCATGTTCTTCTTACACTGTTAATAATACTTTTCACATTTACTAAAAATACTCTAAAACTGTTGCTTTTCCTTCTGTTAAAGTTAAGGGGAAATATTTTTAACCTTTCATTTTCTTATTTTTACTCTTTCTCCTATTGAATATTTTTTCCTGGGATTATGGTCAAATAATTCTTGATCAGCAGAATCTGATTTTCACTGGCTAGAACTTCAAAAAATTAGTGTCAATCCCTTCTCATGACCTTTATTCCTACACGCAAACTCCTTTTTACTCCTTCACATTTTCTTTTTCTTCCTATTCTGTAGTTTCTTCTTCACCTACTTTACCTTCTCCTTCAACTTCTTATTGTCCTTCCACATGTATATTTTCTTACCTTTCCCTTCTTTTTCATTATTTACTGTTTCCACCATCCAAAAGTGTCATTTTTTACACTGTCTGCATTCTTTCTCCCCGCACTGGTTACACTGCATCTCATCACAATCATAATTAAATGGGAAAAGTCCCCACAAAAGAAACATGATTTAGGATGGCCAGCATATCTTAATGTCCCTCTATGACCAGCCACAAGAATAACAATTGGAAAGTATTTAGCATGTTTTTCACATTTAGAACCTGTTCCAACCTCCACTTGCCATTCATAAGTTTCTTTCATATCTAACTTTCTCAATGTTATCAGTTTCACACAAAACCTGCATGCATTTTAAAACCTTCTTCAAATTCATCAGTTCTAAACTGCAGAGTAACATAGCTTAACATTTACATAACCACCAGAAAACATTTAATTGTTCTATAAATAAATGTCCTTTTTGTCAAATGGATACAGAAATTTTAAATCCCAGAGCAGTTACCAAATTATCCCATATATAATATCAGTCTGTCATGGTCTCAGCAATTGTTCTTATTCTCACAGATGGCCTTCTCTTCATTTTAAAAACAGTTTTACCAACAGGTTGTTGCTGAACTCTGTTTTTTTTACATGCTGTCACTGCAGCATAAGTTTTGACTGCTGCAGTCTTTACTGCCACATTACCTGGTTCCTTGTCCACATTACCATCCTCAGTACTCCAAAAATGTTATCAGCCACTTCATCCCACAAAACAGCAGAACTGTCACTGTGATTATCCTGCTCTATTATTATCAAGAGAACATTGTCTGCAAACTGTCTTGACACCACTTCTGTTATTTGTATCACTATGATGGACTTACTTACTTTATTTTCCATTGATACAGCTAAATGCTGCTTGTTTGTATCACCCACCAAACATCAGTCTTTATCTGCATTCTGATTCTTCATATCAAACAAATTTTCTCTTCTTTTCTATTCATATCATCCACAATTTCTTTATCATTAATAATTCTTGACAACCCTTCCCCTTTATACTGTATATATTGCATATTTTCCATTTAATTTCAAAATTCTTTTATATTATCTACATAGAGATCTTATCAATATTATTTAATACTATTGATCAACAGTTTTTAATTGTCTTTTATCTTTCTTCAATATGTATTTAAGCATTCCACTACATAATTCTTTATACATAAAACCTTCACTTAACCATTCATTCAAAATCTTTAATAAATATATATATTTTTGTGAACCCCTTAAATTGTTATACATTTCATGCACTATTCTATCTGGTCCTGCAGACAAATCTATATTTACTTGTCCTAATACTTTATCTAGCTCATTTAAAGAAATGCCCTTTTCCAACTCTATTCTCTTTTTCGGTTAACTTTTTTATTTTACATGTTTTTTCACTACCTTTTTTCTTTAAACATTTCTTGTATATATTGTACTGCAATTTTCATAATCTTTTGTTGAGTTCTATTTCTCCTTTGACATTTATTTCTCTCATTACACTACCATTTTCCTTTATTAATCTGCTTAAGTAACTCAATACTTTTCATTTTCTTTGTAAAACATATATTTGCTTATATAACAATTCTTGTACTTCTTAATTTCTTTCATATAATTATTTTTCTTTGCCAAAGTACTTTCTATCATTATGTTCTAAATTTTCTAATGCATCGTTGAAATATATTCTTTTATATTTTCCTTGGCCTACTTTTCTCACATCATACTGCTGGGCCTATATTATTTCATCAAACATACAAATCATTGAATGTCATTTCATCAGAAATGCTATTCATCGAATCCCCCATACCCTCTGCTAATTATATATACCAACTCAGAGATCACACTACAGAGGGTAAATTTCCTGATCCTCACCATAATATGATCTCAGTCAGAATGGTTTGACAAATGGCATGTTCGACAAAAGGTTGTCTGAAATGCTATTTGATGATGTGAAGTTTTGATGAAATAATAATAAGGACCCCGTACCGCCATTGTAAAAAATCGTTTTTATACTTTTCCTTAAATATCATCCACCATTCAGACCAATTATTATAAGATGTTCTCATAACTGTATTACTAATCTCTTATCTTCTTCATCCCATGCTTTCTCATTTATCCCTTTTATTCCTTTGCCCATTTTTACATATTCCTTGTTTTCCTTGGATCCATGTTCAGCTACAAAATACTAAAAAACTCAAACCACAAAATAACAAATGTAAAACAGTGAAAGGTCAATTATAAAACAACAGCAACTTTGAAAAAAAAAACATAAAATGGCCGTAGTTGGTCAACAACCAGGAAGTAACACAATGCATAAGGTAAGTGAAGGGAAACCTTTTAAATTTTCCCTATTCCCCACTGTAGTGTGATCTTGAAGTTTGTATATATAGATGGGGAGTGTGGGGTGCACAGCCCCCCACCTTGGTTGGTTATGTGTGGGATGTTGGCTGACTATGGCCATTTGATGTTTTTTTTTCAAAGTTGCCATTGTTCGATAGTTGTTCTTTTCATTGTTTTACTTTTGATGTTTTGTAGTTCAAGTTTTCTTGTATTTGGTAGACAAACATAGACCCATTTTCCTTTATCTCTCCAAGAGGATCAGAAAATCCTATTTCAGCTACCTCCCTTCTCCTATATCTAAACCTTTGGATACTATAAAATAATCCATTTCAGTTCTATACATACCCCTTTTGTAAGTCCATGAATTTTTGTCTCAAAGTTTAACTTTCCACTTCTTATAACTTCTAAACTTTTTCTTACATTACCTTTCTTTTTAGGCTTCTCTCTCTTAAATCACAATTAAAGTTTCCTGTTATTATAATATTCATACTTATAACAACATGGTCTAAAATTGGATGAAATAAACTTTTCCTTTCTTTACAATTAATATAAGCAAACTGCGGTGGTGGTGCTGTGGTAGTGTTGTCACCTCACAGTAAGACGTTGTCCTGTTCGATTCTCAGCTAGAGCATCTTCTGTGTGAAGACATGCATGAATGGGCGTACCTTTGTTGAAGGTTGTGTGTCAGAGCCGGCAACTTGGTACATAAAAATCTACTGCCAATCATTAGCAGACCGGAGTTCTGCTGTGGCGACCCCTAACCGGGAAAAGCCAAAAGACACAACAACAACAACAACAATTAGTATTAGCATATAATATTGCAATTCTCTATACTTGTTCTTTACATTTTAAATCTTCAATTGTTAGAATTCCCATTTTTGCAAAAGTTGCATCTTCATAGGTTCATAGGTTGGTACTAGGCTATCAGCCCTAGGGCCTATACAAGCCTAGCCATAACAATTCCCTGGCTATTTCTTCCCACATTATTTACTTTCCTGGACCCCTGTCTAGCAGGGCGACTGACGTGATCCCTGGGGTGAATTTCCTTTCTCCCATCCAATCGTCAAGGTTCCTCTTGAAGAGGTCCAAAGAGGCACTCTGCTTGACATGTATGGGCAATCTATTCCAGAGTCTGGGGAGTCTCTGGATCAGGAACCTATCCCTCCAGCATGTTTTGTTTATTGTGATGACAAGGTTTAGATCCCTGGAGCGTGTAGCTCTGAGGGATTGGGATTTCTTTAAGTGTAGCATGTCCAGCAGCTCTGGGTTTGACATGGCCTTGTATGTTAAGCAGAGATCACCTCTGAGTAGACGATATGCGACAGAGTATAGCTGGAGTTTTTTAAGGCGGTCAGTGTAGGGCATCTGCTTTAGGCCTGTGATTCTTTTAGTGAGGTATTTCTGAGGCCTTTCCAGTTGTTGCAGATGTCTTGAGAGGTACATACCAAATGGGGCGTTGTATTCTATAATGGGTCTAATGAGGGATGAGTACAGTGGGACAATGACCTCCTTTTTTCTGGATGAAAAGCCCTTCGTGATGAGGTGTGCCACATAGAAGGATTTCCTGACTGTTGTGGCGATGTGGTTATCGAAGGTGAGACCACTGTCCACCTGTGTCCCTAAGTCTCTTATCACACTTTCTGTGTTTAGTGTACTGCCACCTATATGGTAATTCATGGATACATGTTTTTTCCCAAAGGGGATAACAATACATTTCTTGGCATTGAGCTTGAGCCCATGGCTAATATCTTTTCTGTATTTCTGCAGAATACAGCTATTCCAGAACATCTCTCATTTCCCAAATTCCAGATCATCTTTCCTACCCATAGTTTCTCTCTCTGTAAACTTTCATTTGTTAAAAATATTGTGCCTTCTAATACAATTACATCTACCTCACATGTATTACACCACTAAGAACTTCTTATTCTTCTTACTATATTCTTTAATACTAGTCACATTTGCATAAAGGACTCTAACATTTTCATTTTACCTTTTCCTTAGATTTTTGGTTTCCTAAGTTCATAGCTAATTACTAGGCTAGCTTTTTAATAGGCCATTTCAAACTTACCCAATTTCCTTCCCAAAGGTGAGAATCAAACTCTGTTTATTATTTTCATTTATTGCAATCCATCCATAACTATTCAATTTTGTTACATTTATAACATTTCAATTCAACATTTTCCATCATGTCCCATTTCTCCACAAATATAACATTTTCTTTTGTCACAGTTACTTATCAAATGTCCTCCTTTTACACACAAAAAATATTATTTTACAACACCCCTAGTCCCCTGACATTTATCATGCTTGGCATATGTATTTTTCTTTGTATTTTTAATACAATATCACAATCCCAGCCACCAGTTCATAAATGCCCTTTGTCATAATTTTTTGCAATGTCCAGTACTACTTTAAAATTTTCAAATATCCTTTCAAAATTTCTATTTCTTTCCCTGTTCAAAATTGTACATGAATTTTCTTTTTTGTTTCTGTTAGATGTTTTAATCACAAAGATGCCATGTGTTACAGTCATTTCTTTTTTCATATTCTCCAAGTAAATTTTTCATTGAAAATATGGTCTCAAATATAATGCTATAAAATGTCTCTGTTAATAAGAATAAATGTTCCTACCACATGTGCTCATGCACCCAAAGGAGCTATTAAATTGTCCCACACTTCATACTTCTTTACTTTAAATCCTTACCAAGTATTTCTGTTTTTTTTTTTCATTTTTCTGCTTTTGCCTTCTTTTACTTTCTCTGCACGTTTTCTTTTACATCTCACCACTATTCTTCAGGATTGTCTCTGCATCCTTCTTTACTATTTTCTTCATAATGTCCCCCCCCAGGCCACATCTCCATTTTTGTCTCACTCTGCACTGCTATTTCTCTAAGAAAATCATCCCACAACCCTCCAAACTAGAGGGCTGTCATTACACATCCATCATTTGCTGACATCTCCATCAAACAGGTTTCTTTGAAATATTTCCTCAGTATCCTGCACACATTCTCAGGTCTTGATATTTGCCTTCTCTTCCATTTCTTTCACCACTCCATCATCTCTTCTCTCTCCATCTGCTTCCACAACTGGAAAGGAAACAGGAAGTACTCTATCAAAATGGGTCCCACTTGTAACAATGATGAATAAGGGTTCTTTATTGATAATCATACATTATTTACATGACTAATATTATGTACATTATTTACAATTATTTACACCTTTATACAATATAAAGCAGTTTTATATTATTAAACACCCCCCCACCCTTTTTTCCAAAGCCAATAACATATTCTGTGAAGGATTTCTGCAAGTATCCATTTCCCATTAAATTTAACTTCATTAAATTTTTCCATCCATATTGTCCATTAAATATAAATGATTATTCTATCAATTTTCTTTATTTCATCTTGTCTTATGTTGTCATAATATTCATACTCCAGCATATCCATATTTATTTCTACCTTATCCAAACCTTTCAACATTTTTTTACATATTTCTCCCCATAACTTCTTTATTCTAATACATTTCAAAAACAGTTTCCATTGTTTCAAGTTCTGCACAATGAATACATGTTCTCTCTTGTTTTCTTTTACAAGGCATATTAGCCTTGACATGCAATTTACCTATTGATGATTTCCAAAGAAAATCTTTACTTTCATGTATCTTTTTAAACCATATGTATTTCATTCTAATAGCTTTCTTCTTTTTGATCTCCAAATGTTTCCAAGGGAAAATGACATAGTGTTCTTTCATAATATTTAAATACCATTCTTTCCTATTTTTTCAATTGTATTCACTTTTAATTTCCATAAAAATATCTTTTGATATTCCTTTATTTCTTCATTTATATAATTGTTCAATATTTTTCCTATTGCCATGTTTCCAAAAAGTACTTATATTTGTCACACAACATATGTGCTATCAGATTCTTATTTTCTTTTTTGTAACAAGTTTTATACAGGTTCAATGAAGCTGAATGTACAACTGGGTTTATCAACCCCAATCCTCCTCCTTCTTCTTTTACATACAACATTCTCCTTTTCACTGGATTCAATCTGGATTCACATATGAATAAAAATATCACAGACATTATTTCTTTTTCATAATTATTTGGTATCATGTATGTACTTGCTACATATGCTAACTTATCCATTAAGACAGAATTTATCAAGTATACTTTTTTCTTATATGCTAACTTATAAGATTTCCAGAATATGCCTATGTCTTTTATTGCTTGAATAATTTTCCAAACAAACCAAAACCATGCAAGTATGGAAGACAAAATACGAAAAAAGTAAAAACAGCCAGAACACACACACACACACACACACACAAAAAAAAAAATCAGCACAATGAAATAATTTAATAACCTCCAGGGAGAAAAAAACAAACAAAAAAAAATGTTCAGCAAACTGGTTTCAGCAAAATTGCCTTCATCAGTGCAATGCTGTTTTTTTTAATAATTTTCTCCAAATGTTTTTTAATATATTGTTTTTCCAAATGCTGTTCCTAGTATATGTATAGTCTCTCTGTTAAACTGTGTATCTCCTATATTACCTGTGAATCCAAATCCTTTAGTTCTTTTTTATTTATACATATTCCAATTGTCTTTAACTCTTATTTCTTGATTGCCGTCTCCATCCCTTCTTTGTTTTTAGTGATTAATACTGTCATCTGCATATGTAAATATTATTGTTAATAGTATTTCTTCTGTTATCTTATATCTTGCCATATCTAGTATTCTATTTATTTTACTGGCAATTACATTCATTACTAAATCAAATATGGTACTACTTGCTGGGCATCCTTGTTTTATTCCACATCCTATTAAGATATCTTCACTTAGCCATCCGTTTATAATTATTCTAATTTTATTTCCTTCATATACAGACTCATTTAATTTAATAATTCTATTACTTATGTTATAAGCTTCTAATTTGTCCCATAGCACTTCATATTGTATTTTATCAAATGCCTTACTTAAGTCTCCCACCATGATTTTGGCTTTTACCTTTTGATTTGCAATACTGACTATTACTTCTCTTACTATTCATAATAATTGTTTACTTCATTTGCCTTTCCTGCCAAATATTGTTTCTTCAAGCAATTTATCTACTTTTTTAATCTTTTTGTTATTATATTCATAAATATTGTATAATCTGTATTATTCAATACTATTGATCTCCATTTTTTAAATCCTCTTAGTCTTTTTTTCCATATAAATTTCATAATTCCCATACATATCTGTATCTATTATACCTTTCTTTAACCATTCATTTAACACTTCCACAAAAAGGAATTTTTTGCCAGTTTTCCATATTATTGTACATATAATATCCAATACTGTTCAATCATGTGGCTATATCCATATTTATGTCTTTTAAGACATTTAGTTTTTACACATATTATTTTCCAGATTCTTGTTATCCTCTTCTTTTAGCTTTTAACTATCCATTTCTGCTTTACTTTTGTGTCTTTTTAATACCCTTACATATTCCTTCTTGTGCTCTTATTTTTTCTCCATTATTCTTTATTTGTCTTATTATTCTTTTATCTCTTTTACTAATTTACTCAAGTACAGTGCTATGTCTTCCTTCTTTCCTTGTAGACAATATCTTTGTTTATACAACAATATTTTATTCTTTTCTTGATTTATATCATGTATTTCTTTTTCTTTCTCAAAATGATTTCTCATAGCTCTTATTATTTCCATAAATAATTCTTGACTTAATTGTTTATATCTTATTTTTTTCTTCTCCTTTTTTAATTTTGACATTCCAAAACACATTTTTTTGTATTTTTCTTTAAAGCTTATCCACCAACTTGTCCACGTTTTATAAAATATTCTTATACCTATATGATCTTTCCATAATTATTCTTTTCTATCATCTTCAAGTCTTTTTAGTAAGTCTCTTAACACCTTTTCCTATTTTTATGTATCCTTCTTTCTCATATACCTCTATCCTTATAGCTATATGATGTGAAAAACCTGTCTTTTTTATCCCTTTCTGTAATATTTTCAAACTTTCTGATACTATGAAATAGTAAATTTCTGTTTTGATTTCTCCTCCAAGTCCAGTGTTTATTTTCCCATATGTATAACGTTCCACTTTTTAACATATCTTGCATTGTCTTTACATCATTACCCTTTTTCTTTCCTATCCTTAAATTGCAGTTAGTCTCCCACTATTATTCTATCCATATTAACTCCTACATAATTTAATTTTTTTAAACATTATTTCTCTTTCTTTTTTGTAACATATGCATATAATGCAATAATTCTATAAATGTTTGTTTTCTATCTTAGGTCTAATACCGTTTTTCTCCCTAATTCGACTAATGTGAAATCTAAAATTTTAATATTTACTTAACATAGTATATCTATTCCAGAACATGTGTCCTTTCCCATATTCCAAATAACTGTTCTGCCCAATAAAACTTCAGTTTGTAATCTTTCCTCTGTCAAAATCCTGGTGTAATCTAATATAATAATATGCATGTCCAATGATGTACACCATTCTAAAATATCTATTCTTCTTTTAATATTATTCATACTATTCACATTTAAAGCTAAAATCTTCAGTTTTCAAAATATATTATTATTCTTTCTATCTCATCTCTTGCTTTTTTGCTCTTCACAATTACGCTTTTAAATTTTCTTTTCATTTTACCCTTTTCCCTATTGAAATTTTCTTTCCTCTTACTACTTGCTGATTTATGTAATCTTCTTCACTCATATCTAATACCTCTTCTTCCCCTTCTCTTTCCCCTATTTTTGATTCCAATATAATTTCTTTATTTCTTGTTCCTTTTCTATATTTTTAACATATATGGAATCCTGTGTAACATCTTTTTCTATAATTTCTTCACACTCAACCCATGCATATCCTACTTTTCCACATTTTTATATTACATATCACATTTTTTGCTGCATGCCCTGTTTTGCCACAAATAAAACATTTCTGTTTGTCACATTCACTAATCAAATGATTACTTTTTCCACAAAAAAAATTTTTTTAGATTGCCCTCTATACTTAATTCCTCTGTTACCATTCATATTAATCACACTTGGGAAACGCACATTATATTCCATTTTCATAATAATCCCACACTCCTAATCCACACTCCATAAACCTCTTTCACCATATATTTTTGTTGTATCCATCATGTCTTTACATACTGACTTTAAACATTCCTTCAATTTATTTTTCTCAACGTCAGTTCTAAATTGTATCATGACTCTTTTTTAGTTTCTCTATGTAAAGATCGTACAACATACTCAGTCCAAAGATAAGTTTTTTTATGTTCATATTTTTCAAAAAAATTTCCAAGTATAGTCCGGATTCAAAAATTATATCACAATAAGCCTCTTTGTTAATCAGATTACATGCTCTTAACTCCTTGAGTGAAACACCAAGTGGTGCAATAATAGTGTCCCATACCTTGTACCTGTCCAGTTCTGTTTTTTCTTACTTAGTCTTACTATGAATTTGTTCTTCACTTCTTTCACCTCTTCACTTTTTTTTTTCCTTCTTTAACTTTCTGGAAACTAGAAGTGTAACACTGTAGAATTGTCTCCCTTTGCAAAGTGTGCATTTGTAACAGAGTAGGGGAAGTTCCCTGATGTCCTAATCAAATGTCCCCTAGTAGTATGAATATCATCTCATGTCTCCCCCTCAAAAGATGCCACTGCCCTAGTTGGACTAACACAGTCAACAAAATACAAATAAAACAAAACTTATTTTTTTCTAGCAAATCACCAAAGATTCCTCTCAGTCAATAATGCTAGTCATCACAGTTTTATAGTTTGTACTGTTCAGAGAATGCACATCCATGAAACACTTACTGCTCTGTTAACAGTTTAAGTGATTTGGAGTTGTCTGGCACTTATGTTAATGATCTGCTTCCTATAGTCAAAGGTACAAGGTTTGAATCCTTTTACCTTCATTTGCCTATCCTGTGGCTTTCACTCACTTAATCAGACAGTCATCCCAGTCTCTTCTGAAAAGGGACACTTTGTCCATTGGGTTTACTCGGTTAAGTACATAAAGTAATAAATATTGAAAATTTGTCCCTTTTTGTCCCCCATTATTTTTGGCTTTGTCCAGAATTCTTAAGCAAAGAACTTGAGAGGAGTACTGGTCTGGTCCTTATAAAATGTGTGGCTTCTGCCAAATTGTTGTGGATTGCAGTCACTAAATGTTGGCCATGTGAGTTTCAGATTTTGTATCCTTCAAAAAATGCTTAATAATGCAAAGCCTGCTATTCTATAAACTTTATAAGAAAAATATTTAAAACTGTTACTGATTTTGATCTTTGTTTCAAATTTTTGAACTAATAAGTTGGGTAAGGGGGGAGTTACATTGTATGGTTCTGATGTCAGGGAGCTAGGCTATTATTTTATTCATTCACTTGATCTCAAGCAAATATCAGAGCTGTACAGTTATCAGTTATACAAATGGCTGTAATTGATAGGTGCTTTGTGTGTGTGTGTGTGTGTGTGTGTGTGTGTGTGTGTGTGTGTGTGTGTGTGTGTAGTGGAGGATCAAAGTATTAGCAATGTAGTGAGTTAGAATGAAGTAATAATAACAGAGATGGACAGAAGGCTGAATTAGTTTGACACTGAAAACTTGTAACTAAAGATGCTAAGAGAGAATATGAGAATAATTAGCTTTTTTTGTATGGATGTGTGTTGGAGAGGTCCAGGAAATTTTCTACTTACTCTCAAGTCTCAAATGTTTGAAGATCTGAGTGTGAGGAAAATACAGTATATTATAACTGCTGTATAACTTCTTTGTCTTGTATGTGGAGTACACGGAAAATGTTTGCATTGTAACCAAATGACTGTGCTGTCAAGCAAAGTAAGACAGAGGTACCAAATAACTTTTTTAGAATTATAAAATACACAGTTTAACCATGGTCTGAGCATTCTTCCCAATCGTTAGTACATATGTCATATTTTGCCCATGTGCTACACAATGCACAATATAGTGCAGCAGTCCATATTTTGAGGGTGGAAGGTTGACGTATGACTCTAGTTTCTTTAATCATGTTAGGGAGAGTATGGTATTCATAATGTTGCAAGCCTTCTCTTACCTGCATTGCTAGATGTTGACTGGAGTTGCTTTTTTTTTTTTGGGGGGGGGGGGCAATTTGGATCCTTGGCATTTGCATCTTGAATTGTTTCTCCCAAGAGTCCCTAATGGTTGAAGATTTAGATATGTGACAAAACAAGTATAAAGTAACAATTTAACCATGATGTGAGTTCCCTTCCCATTTTTTTAACAAGCATTCCACATTCTGTCTATTTATTTCACCTTATGAGAGGTAGTATACTGTTCCATAATTTGAAGAAGGAAAATCGACCATAGCAGCAGTTTCTTGAATTCTTTTGCTTGCTGGTACTATGGATGTTTGGTAATATCAATCCATACTAAACTGTCTGAAATAATTTAAGGATATATAGTTTTAACTATCTCAATCATTAAAACTACAAATTCCTAAAACTCTTCTGCTGAGACTTGTTCAAAGATGGTTATAACAACATTCAGTATTTTACAACTGTATCACTTAAAATCCTGCACATCAAAAAAAGTATTCAAATCCTGGAATGGGTTATCGTGACTAGACATTCCCTTTTTAGCACTATCAGTACCTCTCAACTGCCCTTGTTTTTGCAGAATGTCCTTGGTATTACTTCAAACATTGTCCCATTTCTCATTGCATTTTTGATTTTTTGGTAAATCAGTAAAGATTTGTAAAATTGTGGCATTCACCTTTTTTTTCCGTAGGAAAATGGTCTTTCATTTTTAACAGTGGAGTATGGGTGAATTTTATCTTATATCATAAAATATACTTTATAATTATGATTTTTTAATATACATGCCCAATGTGCCCCACCTGCTAAGTACCATGCCCCTATTGTGTCCTAGCAAGAAATTGAACCTGAAACCATCACTGTCTACTGGCACTGCAATGTCTGAATTTACATTAGGTATAGTGAGGAACCTAAGGGTCCCCTATGGGATCCGCTGTCCATCTACTAGCTGGGTTATACATATATGACCTTCCCCACTTTTGCTTCATTAACAGTCCTGTCTCTTGTTTTGGCTCAGAAGTAATATATAATAAACATATTTATCAGAGTCTCCTCCCAATCTTCTTTCATACTGTACTCACCTTCTCAATTCTGTGTGTTCTTTCATGCTGACAGTGTATTAATTCACATAATTTTACTGCAGTTGTGTAATCAATGAAACATTACGATACTGCATTAAAACTGGGAAACACGTTTTGCAGAACTCCGTGTAAACATTTAGCTGCTGCCCTGATTCCCCTGGACAGGAAGCTGCTATAATACAGTTCAGTACCTCTTACTACAGTGAAGTCCTTTGCCTGCCTTATTTCTTTTATTTTTTTTCCATTTATAAGCATAGATAACTGCTACCACCCAGAGATGATAGTTTCTCCACCTACAAATTTAGAGGTGAGAATTCCCCCGCCTAAACATTTCTAAATAAACCACTGCTTGCTAAATAACAAAAGATCAGAAATCCCTAAATATTTTTAGCTAACCAAGGTGTTTTTAATAATAACAATTTAGCATTATAAAGAAGCAATTCATCATGCTCTTTAATAACAGTGAAGTGAAAAGGTGTGCATTCTGCAAATAAATAAATAAATAACCTTTAAAGAGGCTCTGGACATTCCCTTTTCAGGCTATAGTATATTTAATGTTGCAAGTCTGAATACAGAGTGACATTTTAGATGGCAAGTGGGAGTTAGCCATCTGTGACTGTAACAGTATCTGACGTAACTCTGAACAGAGTATACAATATATCCTGTTACCGTATATGCTAAGGGCAAAGCTCCAGGCTGCAGCTAAATATGTTCATATTGGCACTGAATAGATCTGTTCTCATATATATGGCCCTTAACATTAAATATGCTGTAATAAAGCATTGGATAAAAAAATAATAAATGGACAAGTAATAAAGTAACCCCTTAAGCCTTACTTCTGGACTTTACTGCATGGCATGTCTGTGTTAGTGGTGAGTATTACTTCATGGTACACAAGCTGTTTTAAACTGGAGAGATATATTAAGAATTTTCTACTTCTGTTCATGATTCCTACAGATGAAACAGAACCAGAAGAATCTCTTAATTCAGGTCAGTGCCAATGTTTTCAAAGGGTTATGCATATCAAATGGTTATGGCTGTAGACAGAGGTAGCTACTTCAGCGTAGACTTACAACATTGAAGCCATAACCAAAACTTAGCACACACCCATTAAAAATAACATTCTGTTTTCAATGAACACACAGAAGCAATGCCATGGTGGCATAAAGCTTCAGTTTATTTTTGAGGAATACAATGATGAAATTAATGTTATAGATAACTTCAGATATTATTAAAGTAATCAGTGCTTCATCAGGCAATAGGTCCAGTAAAAGGAGGCTCGTGAATAGGTATTGTATAGTAAGAGAGATCAAGGCCGAGTTGGAGTCAGCTTAGGAAATATCTCAAAATTTATATATGCATGTGTTTCTCACTGGTGCAGGGGTCAATGTTGCTGTCTCACAGTAACTGGTTTTCTAGTTCAGCTCCTAAGTTCAGATCCTGCATGGCTCCTCGGTGTCTGTAAGTTTTTGTTTTTGTTTTTTTTTTTGCTGAGGTCACCTACCTCTTCCCACAGCCATGGTGATAGATACGTTAAGATCCTCTAAATTGCTCACAGTGTGAGTGTGAGTGTGTGTGTGTGTGTGTGTGTGTGTGTGTGTGTGTGTGTGTGTGTGTGTGTGTGTGTGTGTGTGTGTATATATATATATATATATATATATATATATATATATATATATATATATATGTTGTATTTTTCGGCTTATCCCGGTTAGGAGTCGCCACAGCGGAACTCCAGTCCGCTAATGTTTGGTAGTGGATTTTTACGTGCCAAGTTACCAGCCCTGATGCACAACCTTCAACGAAGGCACGCCCATTCACACATGCCTCCACACAGAAGATGCTCTAGCTAAGAATCGAACGCGACAACGCTACCGCAGCACCACTACTGCGGGTAATGTATATATATATATATATATATATATATATATATATATATATATATATATATATATCTATATATATATAAAAGAGGTGTGTGTGTGTGTGTGTGTGTGTGTGTGTGTGTGTGTGTGTGTGTGTGTTGTGTGTGTGTATGTGGGTGTATGCATGTGTGTATGTGTCCTTTGTTAGACTGTAATACCTTGTAAAACTGGTTCTCCGCTTTATAGGCACTGTTTGTCAGGATAGGCTCCAACTGTTTCATAATTTCATAACACAGAAAAGGATAAAGTAGATATAAAAAATGAACTTATTTAGGTATTTACTTTTCTACTGACCCTGCTAGACCCACCCATTTCAGCAGAGCAAATAAAAACTAATACCAGCATAACAAGATATACAGCCACGTGCATAGGTGCCTATATCACTGTTTGAATAATGCCAGACAACACTATTTTACACACACAAACACACACACACACATACATACACATAATTGTGTGTGTGTATGTCTCTGTACAATATATACAGTATAAGAAGGAAAATCACAGGTGATAATAATTGCCTATATAAGGGTAGTCATAAAAGGGAATAAGAAATCTAAGAATCTAAGCATAAAAATGTGAGAGGTGGGCAATTGGGACAGTCATTTGCTTATACTTAACTGATTAGTGTGTGTTTGAGAAAGAATATTAATGTCATGTCTTAGGTGTGAGTGAAAAGCAGGAACAAGTGGTTCTAGCCCAAATGTTTGGATTGAAATCCATAGATATTTTGCTAATTCTTATGTTGATGGAAAGGTCATCTAGCATACAGCTCTTTGCAGAATGGGGACATTATCATAATGGGGCCTGAGAGTAAGAGGAAGTTGGTTTTATAACGAGTCTAAAACAAGTAATGGATAAAAGTTATTTTTAACAGTTCAGAAGATGAGGGTAGGAGGTCTGGGGCCTTTCACTGTGCCATAGATATATAAAGCCTTGACAACATCCCAGACAATCTGACTTAGTAGAAGTGTGGGTGATGAACTAGCCATCTGGGAAGGGTGGGAGTCATCATCTCCCCCACCTTTGGTGACAGACAGCAGTCACTTCAGTACAGTACCAATGACTAGTATGTATAGGAACCTGGTATTCAGCACGAGTTTGGAGAAATGCACTTTGCATCAGCAAGCCAATGATGTCAGCCTCCACTCTGAATATGCAGAAGCACACATGCATAGGATACAGGCATTGCAGGCCCTTGTGGTGATACGGGTGCACAGTTCAGCCACTGGAGGTAAAAATGAAGCTACAGAGAAATGCTGTAGAGGTAGTTCTCTGGTAATGAAACAATTAAGTATTCTGCTTAAACATTGCAAGACCCCTCCCTAGCCATGGCAGGCAAGAAAATGCAACAAGGTACAGTAATCTCAAACAACTTTAATATCTAATGAGTGGATTCAAGACCCACTAGACGCTGAATGCTGGTCAGCAAGCAGGAAGGTCAACCCCCCCCCAAAAAAAAAAAAAAAAAAAAAAAAGGAATCTGAACACTCCTTTTCTTGGAAATCAATTCATGGATAAAAGGGAGATAAAGTGTTTCTCTTAGGTTGGAGAAAGGAGAATAAATCTACACATACTGCTAGATATATCTGAACATCAGTAAGGCTGTACTCAGATGTGTTGGATAGTAATGGGAGGCATATACCTGTTGAAACTGAACAACATGTTACTAATGGCACCTGCTCATACTGGGGTGAAAATTTTGATATTTTTTGACACACAAAAACTGTCAAGTTAATTATGACTCATTTCCCTATGTGGGTAGCCATGGAGGGGAACAGGTCAAGAAACAGTCTTTAACTTGTATTTAAGCAAAGGAACACACTCAATAGTGTATTTATAGCTGAAGAGATACTGACTGCATTCTGGAAAGATTTTAAGTTTAGCTAGAATGTCAAGAAACATACCCTTGAATTTTAAGATTTAATGTGTGTTATTTAACCAGATGAGCAGGCTTTGGGGAACACATAGCAGATATTGTTTCATTGCTAGGAGTGATATAAAAATGAAAGTATAGAACTGTCTGCATAAAGAATGAGGTTTGAAATGTGTAGATCAACAGAAAATAGTTTATGAACAAAAAAAATGGTTCAATGACAGAGCCTTGAGAATCTCCAAATGTTAAACAGAAGGAAACAAGACTCTAGTATTTATTCTGAACCTGAATCAATAGTTATTCAGTTAACTTTTAAATTAATCGTCAGATGTATGGCTTTCCTAAGTTACATACCCATACAGCTTACATATACAAGTGAGGGCAATATGGACCATAATGGAACCAAAATCAAAACAAGAGGAATTCTTAACAAAGAATATGAAATTATGGGACCAACATATAAGCTAATCTTATATTAGCTTGATAGAAAGCCACCAGAAGTACTGACAGCTAATGGGATTAGAAAGGGAAAAATGGAGACAGGTGGCTTGAAATTTTGCATTACATATCCATATATATATATATATATATATATATATATATATATATATATATATATATGGGTCTATTTCATAACATTGAAATTTCATGACGTTGAATTTCATAATATTGAGACCATAACATCGAAAATTCAAAACACTGAAAAACCAAAACATTGAAAACTCAGAACATTGAAAGTGTGCTTCATAACATTGAAAACTACAATGCATATGTAAATAACATCTTCTCCACCTATAACAACACCTAACTAACAAACACACTTTCTACTACGTTTCTGTTCCTAACTTTTTTCCACTGTAGTGCGATCTTGGAGTTGGTTTATTTAATTTATGGGGGGGGGGGCTTGCACCCCCTGCAGAAACATAGTAGAAAGTGTTGTTTGTTAGTTAGGTGTTGGTATAGGTGGGGAGGTTGTTATTTATATATGCATTGTAGTTTTCAATGTTATGAAGCACACTTTCAATGTTCTGAGTTTTCAATGTTTTGGGATTTAGATGTTTGGGTCTCAACATTATGAAATTTCAATGTTATGAAGTAGACCCATATATATATATATATATATATATATATATATATATATATATATATATACACACACACACACACACACACACACACGCATACATATATATTTATATAGCATTTGCAAAGAAAAGGGGGAAGAAAAGTTTTTATAAAAAAGTTTATATTTGTTGATTTTTTTGTGGATTTCATTACTTGCACTCCCTTTATGCTTCTCAGGATGCTATGGCCTCTGTCAAGCTTTATGAGTGGTGGGACTCTGCATATCTTGATGAAAACTATTTCTCTAACTACTTCGGGGGGTTCCTCATGTGGGTGCCATCCATCCTGGTGCTGCTGGTCAGGCCTTTACTTTAGATATACTTTCTCAAGTTCTGCGACAACTGCATGTGAGAGTCAAAATATCTGTTTTGCGACTTTTTAAAAACATGCTCCCTCCCTGCTATTTGCTTGCCTTTTTGAACCACAGAGCAGAGAAGGGATAGAAACCTCTTGAATGAGATGGGTGCATCTGTAGATACAAAACAGACCCCACTCAGTTCCTGTGACTGCTGGGAGCCTAGTTAGAGGATGGGGGCATTGCTGCAAAGAAGAGAGCTACTACCAGCATCAAAGGATCATACGATAATAGGAAGTTACTAGGCTATCGACCTGGAGGTCATATCAAGCCTAGCCATTTCATCCCAATGTAATACCAATAATACTCCAGTCAATACCCAGGCTTGTATTTAGTAATGGCTGCCCATGTCCAGAAGGGTTGTGGGTACTATCTCTGGTAAGAATTTACGGTACCCCATCCACTTGTCCAGGTTTCTTTTGAACAATATCATAGAGGCAGACCTCTCAACCAATTGGCAACAAATTTCAACAGAATCAGGGACACGTCAAGACAAAATCAGGGTCACTTTTAAAATATTAGTGCTATTAACCTCAAACATTGACATAATCAGAGTATATGAATTAATACACATTTTCTGAAGTAAAAGAAGTTTATAACTCTTAATTATTGTCATTATTCATTAAGTGTAATTCACCACCTTTCCTCCAAAAGTCACTAGTTTTAGGAGGGATTAAGAAAGACAAGAGTTAAAATTTGAGTCAAAATCAGGGACAGTTGAAAGGTATGCATAGAGGTACTCTGCTTTACATGAATTGGCAGTCTATTCCAAAGATGCGTCAGTGTCTGGGAGACAAATCTGTCCCTCCAGCACATCCTAGTCAAGTCACAGACCATATTTAGGTTCCTGGAATGGTTGACTCTAGTCCCATTTGATTTACGGATGCACAGCAAACTCATTAGGTTTGAGTCAGAGACTGCTCTGTAAGCCAGGCATAAGCCTCCCCTAAAAAGTCTATACAGTACTGAGTATAGTGACAGGAACTTTAGTTGGTCTGTGTAAGGCACATGCTGGAGCCCCTTGATCTTCTTTGTTAGAAACCTCTTAAGTGTCTCCAATTGCTGCAGGTGCTTTGCATGGTACATGCCGAAAGGGTTGTTATACTCAATTATGGGCCTGATTAGTGACAAGAAAGAGGGGTTATATCCTCCTTTGCTGTAGAGGTGATGCCTTTGCTAATCAAGTGTGCTAAGCAGAAATCCTTCCTTACTACATTAGACACGTGGTGGTCAAAATTATGGTTGCAGTCTACTTGTGATCCCAGATCCCTTACCACTTCATAGGTACATAATGTATTGTTAATTTGATGGTGTGAAGGGACTTTGTTTTTACTGAAGGGAATGATAAAGCACTTCTCTACATTTAGTTTGAGACTGTGACTACGACACCAGTCATTGGTTTGTGTAAGACCCTCCTGAAGTATACTGACATCACCTGGGGATTCAGTAATTGCACCCAGTTTACAATCATCTGCAAACTTGGCCAGCCACAGCCCCTTAGCTTTGACTTGAACTTCTGAGAAGTATATACCAAATAGTAGGAAGCCCAGCACTAACCCTTGTGGCACCCCATTAGTGACAGGTCTGCTGGTTGATGTGGAGTCACCCAATTTGATAGTGTGTGACTTGTTTATGACCAATTGGGAACCCATCTTACAACAAAGGGGTTTACATTCAATTTGTTAAGTTTATTGGTAATGCCCAAGTGTGGGATTGTGTTGAAGGCCTTGGCCAAGTTGAGGTATGCTGTGTGCACAGATTTTCTTATGAGGGCCATAATGATAAGTGCCATGGCCTTACAGATGAGGCTGGTCAGGCTTATGGGTCTGTTGCTAGGCCAACTTTGTGGAGGGGAATAATTGTTGCTGTTCTCCACTCTGCAGGAACATAGCTTATGGTTAGGGTGTGATTGAACAGGGTACTTAATAGTGATGTTAGTCTGTGTTTTAGTTTGTATAGAAGATAGCCTGGGATGCCGTCTGGCCCCATAGAGGCAGTGTTTTTTTGCCTTAGACAAGGCATTACTGACCTGCTCTTCAGATATGTAGGGTGGGTGGTGGGGAGTTGGGGGCAAAGTTTGTGATAAGACTGGAGGGGATAAGGGAGTGAAATGTTCACCAAATATGTCCGCCAGCAGGTTTGCTATTTCTGCGGGATCAGTGTGTGAGATACCATAAGTCACTAGTTTGGCAAATGCTTGGGTGCTACCTTTTAGGCTGCATATGTAGCTATAAAGGCCTTATGGTTATCCCTAGCTGTGATTGTTAAGCTTTTCTCAAAGTTACCCTTAGAGGATTTGACACATCTTATTTGCCTGTTGAGGCTAAGGAGGATGCCTTTCCATTGTTGGGGTCTTTCCCTAGGTTTCTTAGACCGCAACTTTCTGGGTTTGTTGTAAAGTTTGTTGATGCTGATGTCCACCAGGGTGGCTTGTTTTTACTTGGGGCTCTGGCATTGATTTTCTCTGGAACTGCCTAGTCTATACACTTATACAAGTGATTGTACAGGGCTTTAGTGTAAGCTTTGGTGTAATTACCACTTCCAACTGGGAGTGGGGCTTAGAATGATTTTATACCTTCCCCCGGGAAGGTATAGTTTGCCTTGGTGAATGATAGTTTGCCTTGGCGAACTTTTTTAGTCTGACATTGCCCTTTATGAGTCCTGCAGTTAGTACCAGTTCAAAGGTGACTGATTTGTGGTTAGATTTAACTAATGAGGGTCTGACAGTTGTGGTGGTGCATCCATTTGTCATGTTAGTGAGGACCAGATCTAGTATGTTTCTTCCTCTTGTTGGGGTTTGAACAATTTGTGCTAGTGAGTTAGGGCTAGAGTAGGTTTCCCAGTTGATGGTGGGATAACTGAATCCCCCATGACCAGAGTGTTTGGCAATAACTGGATCAACTCCAGTTTGGTTAAGTAGGCCTCATGTACATCATGATTCATGGAGGGGGATCACTAATTAGCTATGACTTGAATGGGGATCTCACCCACAGTAATCTGAACTTGGATTAACTTCATGGTGTTGTCCTGTCTAACTAGTCAGGAGGTGAATTTATCTCTAATATAGATAAAAACACCACCTCCTTTGGTTCTCACAAATCCACTTTGCAGTCTGAGGGTGGGTGGAAGGCATTGTAGCCTTGCAAGGCTGGGGTACTCTCTGTGACCTTTAACCAGGTTTCTGTGACTGCACAGACATCTACATCCTCCAGTGATAGGATTGCTTCCAGGGTGTGTAGTTTTTGATTTAGGCTCTTAGCATTTAGCAACATAACCCTTATTTTGTTTTGATTGGCAAGAGTCATGTTTTTGAGATCTTGCCTAAAAAAGGAACTATGGGGGAGGAAAGAGGCCTAGTGGTGCCAGGTGCAAACCATCTCTGGCAAAGCAGCAAGGTTTGTCGACCATGTCACCTGCTGACAGAAACTGGATCCCCCTTGAACGATGCCCAAAACTAAGCCAATTATTGAAATCAATCAGTTTTTGTTTATACTGTGGCATCATTCTAGGTGAAGATAATATGCTGCTCAAGGCTAGGGACAAACCTGCCTGGGACACATACTCAGAAAGCTTAATCATGTCTCTCTTCATGTAGTCCAGTGAGGTATGTCTCAGGTCGTTCACTGCAACATGAGCTATGATGCTCATGTTAGAGTGAACATGGAGCTATGAGTCATAAAGGTAGTTGTTGCTGAGAGACCTGAGTGCATGCGTCATCTGACGAGTCCTGGCATTGGACAGGCAGCTGACTGTGACTTTCTCCTTATCTAACCTGGTGAGTGGGACATCTGTCTGTCTTACTATGAAGTCTCCAATGACAAGAAAATTTGGTTTATAAATGTTACTCCTTGAGGGCTTGATAGGTGAGACACTAGTTTTGCTATGTTTCTTGGATGCTGTGGGAACTGTATTAGTTGTAGCAGTCTTGTGTTTTGGAGGTCTCTGGTGTTCAGGTAATTTTTTTGAGAGAACCTCCACATATGTTGATTTATGTGTTGAATGCGTACTATGTGTATGAGTAATGGTGAGTGAGTTGACAACTTCTTCATTGTTACTGTTTCAAGTGGTAGAGAGCAGGGATTCAAGATGCTTGGTATAGATACATCCCTCGCACTCTGTACTAGAGTGAGTTATTAGTAGAGGGTTTGTCAGTGTACATGAGGCAGTTGCTACACTGCCTCAGGAGACCCAAGTCAACAAGGATGGCAGGAAAAACAGGGATAGTCCAAATGTCCATATTGATAGGTTTGAAGAACTGTTATCACAAAGGATTCATCTAGGAGGTGCTCTGTTTATTTCTGATTGGGTTTTTGGCTGTTGGTTTAATAGGTCACAGCTCACTAGCAATAATTCTTTGACTGGAAATGTACTAAAGATAAGGAATACACTAATGTACTGCAGCTGTATCTAAGGGTAAACTTGTCAAAATTACCTGTCCAGTTATGGTGCACAATTGTACTGCAGTGTGCAGTGCTGCAGGATGCTGAATCAGGGCTTAAATACCAGCATAAAAACTTAAAAAACTCAAAAGAACCAATGAGAGTGCTTACTCCAAGCCCTAGGCCAATCACCCTTCACCAGACAGATAATCAGCACACTTCTCTCACAACGGTGCAGAAAGGCCCCTTCTAATCAAAGAAGGCTTGGAAAATGTGGTCAGAATACAACAGCCACTACAAATTGACCCACATGCACCAAACTTGTACCTGGACTATGCTACAGCTATTACTTCCACTAATTTAGTTGGGAAACACTAAAAAATGTTTTAAACAGCAGTGAGACACTTAAAATATTTTAAACAGCAGAAAAAGAGCAAGGAAACACTGAAGAATTTTTTAAACAGCAAACAAATCAGTTATTTAAAACACTGCTTGGTGGGAAAACAGAGCAAACAGAACAGATGTTTTGCAAACAATGAAAAGTAGTAACAATTACTATGCAATCAGTGAAAACAGCAAACAAGTTTTGCAAACAGTGAAAACAGCAACTAAATATCATTTAACAGACAGTTGTTGTGTCTTTCATTTTTTTCCCGGTTAGGGGTCGCCACAGTGGCACTCCAGTCCGCTAATGTTTGGTAGTTGATTTTTACGTGCCAAGTTACCAGCCCTGACGCACAACCTTCAACGAAGGTATGCCCATTCACGCATGTCTCCACGCAGAAGACGGTCTAGCTGAGAATCGAACCGGACAGCGTCGTACTGTGAGGCAACAACGCTACCGCAGCACCACCACCGCGGTCTCAGTATAGTTTACAGTATTAAAATACAGCATTATATAAGCAGGACACAATAAAAAGTGCAGTAAATAGTACAATAAAGCAAAAAAGCATGCAAATTATGTTTTTTGGAAAGCTCAGAAGCCTCTAGTCATCTGATATCTCAGCTCAGAGCTGTGGTTGGTGTCCCATCTCAGTTCAGCTTGGTTCAAACAAGGAACATTTCTTGTCCTTTGGAAATCTTAATACCATTATTTTCTTTAACTGTTCCTGGATTTATTGAGACTTTGCAGTGTGCAGAGTATCTGCTCAGACTCTGAATTCAATGGGAAGTGAAAAACTGAAGTAAGCTTGCAGTGACTGGCTCAGTTTGACTATTCCAGGAACAGCTAGGTGTTTGAAAAGTAGTAATTACTTTTAAGCCCAGACCTGGACTTATAAAACCCTAACCTTTGGTAGTCTTAATAATCTTTTTCTTATTTTATGTTTAAATATGGATTGTATACACCCTAATCATTGTGGTTACAGGGCAGCCTTCTCTCTTATGTGCTTTATAACTGCATTCAATGACACAACATAAGGTCTGCTTAGAAGTATAAATAAACACCACCATATGCAGTGAAAGCAAATTGCATGCAAAACTGTCTCTTGTTCGAAGTTACTTCATCAGTAATGTCAATTAGAATATTATAAAAGATACAGATATTTATTTGGCATTAAACACGCTCTACAATATTACCAATAACTGTTTTAGAGATGTACAAACTTATCTGGGATTCCGGATATTGGCAAAGGCTCTTGCCACCCCCATAGTGCCTTTTTTAGGCAAGGCTCAAATTCTAAACCTACCACCCTAGAACACAAAAAGGAAAAACTAAGGGTAATGCTGCTCAATGCCAGAAGTCTAAATCTCAAAATGCACGCACTCGAGGCCCTTCTCAGTATGGAGAACATCGATGTCTGTGCTGTGACAGAAACCTGGTTCAAGGCTCCTGAGAGCACCCCAGCGCTATCAGGTTTTACCTCATATCATGCCCGCCCCAAAATCCAGACAATACCAAGAAAGGAGGGGGTATCCATATTCATCAAGGACACCCACACCTCAAGACTGGTGGCAATGCACGATGCATCGGAGACCATCCAGGTGCAATTAACCATAGGCAAGACTGCTCTGCAAATTGTAGCATGTTACAGGCCACCCTCACAAACTCAGGAAACTCACATGGCCTTCCTGAAAACACTAGAGGGATAAATGTATCACCAAACACCATCATACTAGGTGACTTCAATTACCCTAATATAGACTGGGATCACTACTCAAGCCCAAACACCCTAGCCCAAAAGTTCCTGGAATTCATAAACTCAAATGCCATGGAACAACTAGTCACCATCCCCACAAGAGGAGATAACATACTTGATCTCATCATCACGAACATGGGAGCACAATGTTCAACACCGGAGGTGTACCCCTCACTGGTGAGATCAGACCACAAACTAATCTCGCTGGAGGTCCTCATCCCACCCCCACCTGAAATAAAAAAGACCACAGTAAAGAACTTCTCAAAAGCCGACTTCACACTTCTAAAGACTAGTGTGGTCTCCTTTAAGGCCCCTGAGCTGGCGGAAAACAGTACTCAAGCCATTGAATCACTTACAAATGCCTTCTACCAGCACCTGCAGGACTGCATGGATAAGGCAATCCCAAGCAAAACAAAGACTCTTTGTACCAAAGGCAAGCGTCCAGTCTGGTGGACCCCAGCCATAAACAAACTCTACAACAAAAGGAGGAAGCTACTACAAGATAGAGCAAAATCCTTAAAAGGTAAGACACCCTTGATCACTATAAGTAAAAAACTAAGAGCTCTCACAAAATCATCCAAAGCAAATTTCGAGAGAAAAATAGCTAAAGACTCAAAAGACAATCATAAGGCCTTCTTTAGCTATGTTAGAAACCTGGGAGGAAACTCCCAGATATGCTCAGAGCTAGTTCAAAATGATGTGAAGATTACTGATCCTACAGACATTGCCAACATACTGGCTGACAGGTTCAGTGCAAACTTCTCCTCCCTCCCCAAAAGGAGAGATATCTATACCAAACGATTGCAGCCCCCAAACATCTCCAGCGCCCAAGTGAGAACTGCTCTCTCCAAAGCAAAAAACACAGCATCCATGGGACCTGATGGTGTCCCCGGCTGTGTGCTCCATGAACTCAATGAGGAATTAAACCCACAGCTAGGACAGCTGTTTAATCATAGTCTTACCTCTGGATACGCACTCCAGGAGTGGCGCACTGCAACTGTGGTACCACTTCACAAACCTCCACCGACCCTGGAAATTACCGGCCCATTAGCTTGACAAGCCTTATCTGCAAAGCCATGGAGAGGATCATAATGGACCTCATAAATAAAGACATAGGGAATTTGCAGACTTTGGATCCAACCCAGTTTGGCTTTGTCAAAGGCAGATCATGCCTTTTAAACTTGGTTGACTTTTTCCAAACAGTCACCAAAGCCATTGATGAGGGAAAGGCAGTCCATACAGCCTACCTCGATCTGGCTAAGGCCTTCGATACAATACCCCACTCGGGTATCATTGAAAAACTCATCAGCTTAAATGTCAACCTATACATCACAAGATGGGTTGCAAACTGGCTGAGTGACAGAACCCACAGGGTCAGAGTTGCTGGCGCCATGTCAGACTCAAAGCGTGTCACAAGTGGTGTCCCACAGGGCTCAGTCCTGGGCCCACTCTTGTTTGGCATCTACTTTTCCGAAGTACAAGCAAACACAGGAGGGTTATGGCTGACAAAGTTTGCAGATGACTGCAAACTGGGCCATAGTAGAAAACACATCTGACACAGATATCCTTCAGAAGGGTCTCACAGAAACGGATAACTGGTGCCAGAGCCACGGCCTAAAGTTAAATGCCAAAAAATGCATAGTCATACCCTTCGGGAAAAACAAGGTTACCCCTAGCTACCAAATAGGTGGCAATCCACTGAGCACAGAAGAAGTTATCAGGGACCTGGGGACCCAGGTTGATAGTAGTCTGTCATTCGACACCCATGTAGCTAGAGTGGTTAGGAAGACCTTCTACATTGCCCACCTTATCATGAAGGGATTCTCATCTAGATCAAGGGAGGTCATAGTCTCCCTTTACTCATCACTCATCAGACCAATGATTGAGTACAATGCCCCATTCGGAATGTATCTGATCCGACACTTGCAGCAGCTGGAGAGGCCACAAAAGTTCCTCACCAAAAGGATAAAGGGTCTCAAAAATCTGTCCTATGCTGCCCGACTGAAAGAACTCCAGCTCTATTCAGTCGCCACCGCTTGCTCAGAGGTGACCTTTGCCTAACATACAAGGCCATGTCAAACCCAGATTTGATGAATATGCTTCACCTCAAAAAATCTAGATCCATCAGAGCCACAAGGGCGGGAGACTTAAACCTTGACACGGCTATTAATAGGACGTGCTGGAGGGATAGATTCATCACCCAAAGACTCCCTATGCTGTGGAACAAAATCCCGGTACATGTGAGGCAGAGCACCTCGCTGGCCTTGTTCAAGAGAAATCTTGACCAATGGATGGGAGATCGCAGATATACCCCAGGGATTACCTCAGTGTCACTGCTCGACAGAGGCACAGCAAAATAATGGGTATAGTTCCCCATACTAAAGGGGTGGCGTAAGCCACAAAACGATGGGCTAGGCTTGTAAATGCCCTCGGGCAGATAGCCTAGTATGAACCTATGAACCTATGAACCTATGAACCTATCTGCATGCCCTGGTGGTTCAGATACAGTACATTGCTAAGATATTTCTTACCTGCATTTTTTTGTGAATTGAAGGTCCAGTACAAATTTTTGATTACCAAGACTTGACCCAGAGAAGGAAAATAGCACCTGCACCACATTGTAATATTCCCAGTACATCACTATTACCTTACTTTCTCTGTGTAACTGTTCCACCCTTCGTGTGTCCAAGTGTGAAGCCAAATTGTAAATTCTTATTGGGGTGGGAGAGGGCATAAGGGTCTATTTGTTCTTGTTTTCCTGCAGTTGTTTGGTGTATGATCAGTGTACTAAATGATTCATGCCGTCCTCTATTTTCTGGAACATGTCAAATGGAATGTTTGCTATTAAAATGAAAAAAAGACTGCCTTTAAAAGGTCATGCAGAAGACTTCTGTGCTAATTCAGTAAAAATGATATTCTTGCATACATAACTTCTCATGCTTTTAAAAATTGTTTCAGTTGTTTTCTATTGTCCACAAATGAGCATGTCATTTGCTGTACAGTTTAATAAACTGACACCACAAAAAAAAGCCATGAACATTTTACTGTGTAATCTCATTGGCTGTGGGATTGCACTATTACATGCATTCAGAGAAACTTCCATTGCAACTCCAAGATGGATCAGTATGAGGTTACAACCAGATGAAAACATGCCAACACTTTATTTTGATGAGAATTTAAAAAAAATAGAGCATCAAACCCCCCAATACCCCCCAAACTTATACATACCAACTCCACATTATCACAAACAGGAAAAGGGCAGAAATCTCCCAAAACAAAGGAATCATGCTGGAGCATACTTAGAACACACACTAGCAAGGATTTCCTCTGGAAAGCAGTGAATAGCGAGTTCATTTTCACTGAGATGAACTTTAAAAATTAGCAGCTCATCTTGTTTAATTTCGATGAGATATAGGGAAGCCTGCAGGAAACACAATTTCAGAAAACCACAAAGTTTAGTGTTTCTTATTTCTTTTCTATTGATCAGTTCAGCTACCTGTTGCATTATTACACTGTTCAGTTACTTCTTGTTGTGCAATTTAGCTTAAATACTATGTTGTTGGTCAGTTCTTTCTTATTGGACATTATCAACAAAGATATAGGTAATCTCCAGACACTTGATCCTACTCAGTTTGGATTTGTCAAATGGAGATTATGCCTGTTAAACCTTGTAGACTTCTTTCAGACAGTCACCAAGGCCCTTGATGAGGGGAAAAATCTGTGCATACAGCCTACTTAGACTTAGCCAAGGCTTTTGACACTATCCTCATTTCAGGCATCATTGACAAACTCACTCAGCTAGGTATAAACCCTAGTCACTATTTGGCTCATGGATAGAACACATATAGTCAAATTCCACCTCCAACAGCAGACCTGTAGCCAGTGGTGTCCCATGGGGATCAGTCCTGGGATCTCTACTGTTTGGAATCTATTTCTTCAAAGTACAAGCAAAAACTAAAGGCCTGTGGCTGACAAAGTATGCTGATGACTACAAACTGGAAGTGGTCATATAATCTCCAAATTATATCAAAGTCCTACAAGAGGGTCTTACACAAACAAATGATTGGTGCCAAAGTCATGGCTTAAACTCAATGTAAAAAATATATTATCATCCCTTTCGGTAAGAGCAACGTTCCTGCTAACTACCACATCAATGGCAATACCCTAAGTATGCACTCAGTGATGAGAGACCAGGGCACACAGGTTGACAGCAACCTTACCTTTGATCACCATGTCTCCACAGTGGTAAGAAGGGCATTCCATATTGTTCATCTCATAAGTAAGGGCATTCCTTCCAGAAACAAAGAATTTATAACCACTCTTTACTCTTCCCTCATCAGGCCAATAACTAAGTACAACGCCACTTTTGGTATGTACGTTTCCAAGCACCTGCAGCAATTGGAGAGACCACAAAGGTTCCTTGCAAGGAAAATTCAAGATCTTCAGCATCTGTTCTATGTGGATCGTCTGAAATCACTGTCACTTTATTCTGTTTCATACAGACTACTCAGAGGTGATCTCTGCCTTGCATATAAGGCAATTTCTGACCCTGCTTTATTACAAATGTTGCATATCCACAAGTCAAATGGTACACAGGTTATTCACTCTAAAGACCTTATCCTGGTATGTGACATTAGCAGAACCTGCTGGTGAGACAGATTTGCTGCCTAGAGGTTACCATTCCTTTGGAACAGACCCCAACTTCATGTCAAATAGAGCAGCTCATTGGCCCTCTTCAAACACAATCTAGACGATTGGATAGGTAACTGTAAATTCACCACCGAGGTTCCACCTGTGCCCCTTTTGGACAGGGGCAATGCATGCTGATCATGGAAATAAGAGTAGAACTTGGCTAGGCTTGTAAGGGTCCTAGGCCATTAGCCTAGTAACTTTCTATGATCCTACTGCTCTATTGCCCTACAATGCAAGTTTCAGTTCTTCTATATGCCATATGCTATGACAATTACAATGCTGGTGTTTGCCTTTCAGTGCAAGGGTTTGCATGGCTGCTTTCTAAATATTGTTAGCAATTAGTGTCAGTTTACGGGGGTTACCACAGTAAGCTTATGCTGCAAGCATTTTATTCAAAATGGAATGAAAATCTGAAGCACAACTATCAATTTCTTTGTTCAGAATTATACACAAATCCAAAAATTACGGGGAACAAAAACCCAAAATAAGCGGCACATTCCATGTATTGCTCTACTTCATTTAAAAATTTATTAAAACAGATTTTGCATCAATATCCATTTTATGAACAATAAAAAGTATCCAACTCTAATGGTTAGCATTATTGACTGAGCATACTGCTCAGGGATTTACCAAAAGTTCAAACATTTTATGAGAGAGGGCAAAAACATAAGACAAAGTCATGGATATTCTGCAAAATTAGGGACATTAGAAAGGTATGACCTGCAGTGATAATACTCAGGCAGCAAATTATAAGATGTCTGAAAGACAGATTGATTGGGCAGAGAAATGCAACAGTATGATGGAAGGCTTCTGCAAATACTGTCTGAATGAAATCTTGGTGTACCATGGATGACAAATTGATTTCACAAGGTACAAAAAGCACAGAACCCCATAATAAAGCCACTGACCAAGCCAAGAACAGTCATCTGATAAAGATCCCTGTCTGGATGGTCAAATCCAGATAATAACAGCAGAAGCAAAGTATTTGATGCAGTGTAGTATAAGTAGTCTTCCAGGTTTTTGAACTGAGGCCTAAATCCTTCCAGTCATTTGCATGATGATAACTCTGAGGTTGCCAAGGAACTTTCTTACAGAAAAACAAAGGCAGATGTAACTGTAGAGAACTTTCTGCACCCACATTAAACAGTGTTCCTCTTAGCAGACCTACAAAGCTCAGAGGCATTATTTGACATTTCTTCTCATGTTCCAAATGAGGGTAGTGTAAAGCTCTTTGTAGGTTCATAGGTTCATGGAATTACTAGGCTAATGGCTTAATAACCTTTACAAGCCTAGCCAATATAACCCAATTTTACCCAATACATGGCTCCTAAGGGATGCCATGGGTTTGTGCCTATGCCTTGAGTATCTACAGACTGCTCCTGTCCATTAGTGACATAGGCAGTACTCCAGGTGTGAATTTGCAATCCCCCATCCATTCATCCAAACTGCATTTGAAGACAGCCAGGGAAGGGATCTCCTTAATATGAACAGGAAGCCTGTCCCAAACAAGTGGTAATCTCAGAGACACATATCTGTCTTTCCAACATGTTCTGTTTGAGTTGCTGACTAGCTTTAGATCCTAGATTGGTTGACCCTCATGCTGTTTGACTTGTGGATATGCAGCAGCTCCATCAGGACTGGATTTATGACTGCCTTGTAGGTCAGGCATAGGTAACCCCTTAACAGTCAGTAGGAATCATAGTAAAGGGATAAGACTATCAGTCTATCTGCATAGGACATGTTGTTTACACCCTGTATTTTCTTTGTGAGGAACATCTGAGGTCGCTCCAGCTGCTGTAAGTGCTTAGTCAAGTGCATGCCAAATGGCACATTATATTCACTTATTGGTCTAATGAGGGCTGAGTACAGTGGGACTATAATTTCCTTGTCTCTAGATGCCATACCTTTACTTATAAGTTGTACCACACAGAAGGACTTCCTCACCACACTGGACACATGGCAGGCAAAGTTCAGACTGCTGCCTGTGTACCTAGAGTTCTCACATCTGAGTCTACTCTTTGGAGTGTGCTATTGATGTTATAATTTGCAGGGGTGTTCGACATCCCAACAGGCATGATAATGCATTTTTTTCACATTAAATTTTAGGCCATGGCTCTGGCACTAACCATTTGTCTGATCTACACCCTCCTGAAGGATATCAACATCATTGGTGGATTCATTGATTGCCCTCAGCTTGCAGACATTAGCCTTAACATCAGAAAAATATATTCTGAACAGGTGGTCTCAGCACTGAGCCGTGTGGCACACCAGTAGCAAATGGCCTCATGCTGGACTTGGATTCACCCACTTTAACCACATGTCCTGTCTGTGAGCCAATTGGCTATCCATCTTCTGACATAGGAATTTACATCCAGTTTTGTGGGTTTATTTATAATACCCGAGTGGGGAACTGTGTCAAATGTCTTTCTCAGACTGGGTAGGCAGTATGTATTGTTTTACCATCATCCTTGGCCTTAGTGTCTTTCTCAAAGAAATCCATCAGATTCAGTACGCATGACCTGCCCTTAACAAAGCTGAACTGGGTGGGGTCCAGTGTTTGGAGGTTTCCTGTTCCATTATTTATCAGGTCCATGATTATTCTTTCCATGGCCTTACATATAAGACTAGTCAAAAGTGTGAGTCTGTAATTTCCCGGGTCAATAACGCCCCCCCCCCAGATTCTTAACCCAAATATACTACCACCACTACTAACCACAGTCAGAATTAGCTAGTTGTCTTTACATATTTTAAAATCGTGTCTGACAACTTTGTTACTAATATTATAAACAACAAGAAACTATCTTAACTTGCAACATTTACTGTATATACTGCTGATATCAATATCTTGTTATTGTATTAAAGCCAGCAACCTGCAATGTTGTTTACTATTTCTGCAACTTTGTATCTCCATTTATCATGTACATTATGTGGAGCTTTTCTCCCCCCCCCCCCCCCCGGCATCCGCTGAAAAAGGACATGCGTCCAGTCGGAATTTCCTGGTAAACAAATGTAAATAAATAATAAATGATGGGTCCCCCTTTATGCAGAGGGATGACTGTTGCTGTCTCCCACTCTAATGTGACAAACCCAGTCCAGAAGTTGTGATTAAATAAAGATCCTAATAGGCCTGATAAGTCCTGATTTAAACTATTAAAGAGGCAACCTGGTATATTTTCAGGCTTTATTGAAGCTTTGATTTTAGATTTAGAGAGCAAAGTGGCAACCTTTTATTTGTGATAATTGGTGGTGAAGTGGTGAAGGGTATTTCTTAGGGGAGAACTGAGAGTGATGGGGAGGTGAAATTTGAGCTGAATTTGTTGGCCAGCAGACTTACTATATTTTCTGGCAGAGTATAGGTGATGCCATCTCCAACTAATTCTTTATTGCCCTTAACATTTTGGATACAAGTGAAAGCTATCCTTAGCTTTGGAGGCTATTTTTACCTTGAGGTCTGATTTCAGAGACTTGACTAGTTCTCTGATTTACCTGTTTAAGCTAATGAGGGACTTTTTGTTTTTTTCTGTTGTACACATTCCGTATTACTTCTTGACAAGATTTTCTTTCATTTGTTGTACAACCTATTAATACCAGGGGGCCACCAGTGTGGCTTATTTTTTGTGGTCTGATATGGGTTTATTTCAGCCTGGTACTGCTGTTTCTGTATAATTGGTTATATGGTCATACAGGGCTTTTGTGTATGCCTCTGCATGGGTTTTTGTGTTTTCTGGATTGGGGGGGGGGGGCTTGGAAACTAGCTATGTCATCCTTTAACAGGGGGTAATTTACCTTAGAGAAGTTCTTGGGGTTAGGCGGGGGGACTAGTTTTATCTTGATTTCAGGGGAGACTGCTTTGTGATCTGATCTTACCAGTGAGGACATCACAATGGGGGGGGGGGGGTGCAGCACTGTCCCATATTTGTGAGTACCAGATCAGGATATTTGTTCCCCTAGTAGCATTGCAATCTAGTTACTCCAATGCATTTGAATTTGCAAAGTCAAGAAATCTTTGGGGCTGCATGTTAGCGGCCGTGTATGCCTCCCAGTTAATGGATGGATAGTTAAAGTCACCCATGTTTATGTTATTGGGCTGGATGGTGAGTGATTCTAGTAATTTCAGGTATGATGTATGGTTTCCCACTGTTAGTGGGATTGTACAAAAGTGATGACTGAACAGCTTGAAATCACTTTGAAATCTGTAAAGGCCACATTGACTATGCTGCAGCCATAAATGAACAAATTTAATTCATTTTGCACATTACTTGCCATTGACTTTTTCAGCACATGGTGGTGACAATCTGACAGCTATGCCAAGCAGTCAGTGGTATATGCAAGATTCAAATCAAAATGTCACTTACTGAAAAGAGCAAACTTCTGAACTCATATCATATTGCTGTTGAGAAGGTAACAGCTAAGCTGCCATGCAGTCTGGACCAGTTTTCAGGATATGCCACGAGAACACAAAACTCTAAAAGAAGTTATCTGAATTCTGTGAATTTGAACATGAGTCCCTCCAGAAATATGCTAACAAATAGATAAGGCATTGGCCTCCTAAGCCAGGGATTGTGGGTTTGAGTCCTGTCTGCGGTAATATAATCTTAGAGAGGAACAGGGTTGGCATAGTGGTCAAGGTCTTAACCTCACAAATTCAAGGTACAGGGTTTGATTCTGACCTCTTGTTATTGGCTAGGACTAGTATTTACCTATGAACATGGTAAATCTCCATGCTAATAGTTGTTAACAATGTTAAAAATCTGAACTATTTTTCAGAAGGGTTAATAACACCCTCCCTTAAATACTGCTTCATTTTATAAAAACTGAACATGGTGATAAACCACTTCCTACTGTTCCATGCAGTGTGAGACTATACAATCTTTACTTGCCATGAGCAGCACTATTAATATTGACCTACTTGAATTTACATATTGCCTGTTGCTTGGGTTATACCTGTTATGTACACGTATCTGGTTTACAAATAAATAAATAAATGAATGAATGGTAAATAATAAAATGTCTTGACAGCAACTGGTATCATTCCAGAAGGGCAATAGACAAGGTAGTATTAGTCAACAAAAGTGGTGTAAAGGACAACATTAGTAGATTTATGTTAAATTATCTGATTGTAAAAATTGTAAGTTGAATGACCTAGTTAAATGTCATTACCTCCTTATAAAATGAAGGGCTCTGAATCCAAGAACTCAAAGCTTCACTGAAAGTAAGCCTTGACTCACAAATGTAGGCAGTGTTGCAAAAGCAGTAGGCCAAGGAAGATGATTATGTGACCTTCTTAGGTTATTATAAATCTTTTAATTCTGTTTCAAAGAATTGTACACCTAAAATAAATAGGGGTACAGCTAATATGTTATGCATGGGGAGGGGCCCAAGCAATGTGACCAGAGAGTCACTAATGGACCAAAGCTATCAACATTATAGCGGATGTAAAATAGGGGTTCAGATACTAATGACTTAAAAACTACAAAATAGAGTAGGTACAGAGGGAAAAATATAGGCTAAGGAAAGTCTATTAAAACCTGCATGAGTGGGAACTTGATTTAAGTTTCCAGACAAGTAATAGGGCACATGTCGAACTGCAAAACCCAGGATTCATTTATAAAATGAGAATGCAATACTGTTTGAGAAATTGGAATGCTAGTAATCATTACCTTTGTTCTGAGTATGAATAGAGGGTATAAAAAGAAAAACATGTCATACCATTCAGATGCCGTACTGCATTCACAGGCCTGAAGCTGGGCAAGAATCAGTTGTTATATCTTAACTGACTGAGATTTATAATCAGAAAGATGCCTGATAGTTACACAATTCCTGGAAACTTTAAATGACCTACATCACCCATTTGTTAAACCCCATAATCATAATAATGACCAACTAATGTGAAATGTGGCTAATATTTCTGAAGAATGTAAGATTCCATCCATGACATCAACAAAAGTAAATACTGTATTGAATTAACTCTCACACCTGAGATGCAGCTTGCTTTGAGGTACTGTGACCCAGAAGTTAGTATTTTATATATGTAACATTAGGTAATTGTGGGAAAAAACAATAAACAAAGAATGTAGTTTTATCATTTTTCCTTGGCTGGCATTTGCGGAATATTATGTGCTGACATTTATGGAATATTATATGCTATAACAAAGAGCTTTGAACCTCTGTTACAAAGTTCTCCAATGTATTTGGAAACCATATGTAGTTTATCTGTTTTTATTTGTCACTTAGAGGCAAAGTATAAGACTTTTGTTAAGTTTATATCATCAAGAGATAGATGATCGTCTAAAGGTGATTACAAGTGGACCTGCCTGCATCATTTACAGATGTGGGGCTGTAGCTTCCAGCACCATTCTGAAACTGGGGTCCATGGCTTCTTACAAACAAAAAAAAAAAAAAAAGAAAAGTTTAAAAACACTTCCGTTATATAAATAGGTCGGTCATTAGGTAACCTTTCATAAAATGATTACGGACAGTTCTCCATTTACTGCCAACTTGTCATAGACTGAGATTAGAATTAGAGTCAAGTGAAACTTAAGAGGTTATGCTATCATCCATTTTCAGAGCACACAACTAGCTGTTTGTTATCATAAAAATCTTATCATTATCATAAAAATCTGATCATAATTCTTAGCAGTAAATGGATATTTAGTTTTGTCAGTTCTGGAACATGAAAAAGAGAGAGAGAGAAGGAGAAAATAACACTATGAGTGCTAAGCATTTTGCAGCTTTGAAATAAGTGTTAACTCTGTCCAACCAATAGCTTTATAATCTTTACTCTGCTGTTCTTTTTTTTTTTTTTTTTTTGCAGTATACATGTGGGGAGCAATGCAAAGTTTATAACAGCTTTCAAAGCTGTCAGGTGACTGCAATATGAGCTGCAGAGTAAGACTAGACAATAACAGCTTTGACAGTTGCATAACGCAGAGGAATACAATTAGGTCTCCGAACGTAACCAGCTTGTTATGTGTTCCACATACCGACATCAAGAAACTCACCTCGAGAGCAAAGCTTGAGAGGGAATCTCAATCTCTATGTTGAGAATGCACAAAAAGCATGCTTATGACTGATGATACATGATCATAATTCTTTGGAGTTCATGAAGCTTAACTTGCTTCAATGTACTATAATAGCTAATGAAAAAAGTGTAGGAGTGCTATTCATTTTATGTTTTTTAAATCAGTAGCACACTTAACATTACCATGCAGAGCAGCTACCAAGTAACAGAGTCAGGAATCACAAAGATCTTTAAGAAATCTTAAAGACTTAACATTCAGCCAGAAAAACAGAAAGACTGAATGTACATGTTTAATGTTTTAAATCTAACACTTTCTGTTGCTGTTCAGTGGTGGCTACTGACAATTGTTAATGCTCTGGCATAAGACTAGAGCTTAACAGTGGTGAAGGATCCTTAACAAAAGGTTTTTAGGTAGCTTTCTGATGACAGGAAGGTGTTTAACAAACTTGTAATTTTCCCAGTTTAAGGACAATCCTGGCACTCCATACATTGTAAAGGTTATGTACTTCCCTGACGTCAGAATTGTGCCATTTTTGGAGCATTATCACTGCACTCCATGTGCTACAATAAAGATTTTTATTTCTTTCCAATTGTCTTCAATAATATGATATTTCTTTTATAAGACAATAGTGAAGCTTAAGAGGATATTGTTAAAAAAAGTGGAAAAAAATGGGAGGACTACTATTGTAGTCCATTCACCAAAAATACCACTAAATAGCATACTCTGAACTTTAGAGGACACCCATAATTGTGCAATGAATTGTGTAGAAATTATTACACTCAAAATTTGTTTACATATTACAAATACTTTGATATTATCAAGTTCATAACAGAGTGCTTGCTGAGGAATCTAGCTCTCACACATATTAGATTTCTGTCAGGCTGAAAAATTTGCCATTCACACACATAATACAGTAAACACTGTATTATAGTATATACCTTCTACAGGTTTCCATTTTTTTATTGTTTTTCTGAGGAAGGATGAGCTAAAACTTTTAATTGTCTGTTTTATTACAGTTTTAATAAGCTAATAAGTAAATAAAATATTTCATGAATACATAATTTCTGACTGAGATAATGTCAGGTATTGAGCAATGCACTACCTAATGCAACTGCGTGTTTGTTTTAATTTTCCTAGTGTCAAAGAAAGTGGCTAGATATGCCTACAAGTTAAATATGTTTGTACTTCAGCACAACAAAATTTAATTCAGAGGGATATTTTGCCACATTCATTGAAGGTTAAAAACATGCAGTCATGTTAGGAAGGTTAAAAAAAACATTTAGTTGGTTAACATTCCAATTGCTCCACTTCAATTTGTGTCATAACACTCAAACACACTCTAAGCAAATACTATCTACACTAAGAAACTTATATCAATCTGTGTATGAATGCAAACTGTAAATATTCTACTATTACTACAAAGGTAGCCCTAAGTGCCTGCCTATCATTCATCCATTTGTGTATTGTTATATATGTAACCTATTGTATAATATGTGCAACAAATGTATAAATGTGGAGCTGTGCATAATGAGTGCAACAAAGTTAGATGTGGAGCTTTTCTCCCCAAGCTGTGTATGAGTAGCTTAGCAAAGTTTTACGTGTGGAACTTTTCTCCCCGGGTCTCTGCTGAAAATGAGTTATTCTACCCAGTTGGACTATCGCAGTAAACAAATATCAAATAAATAAGTGACACTTCACATAGCACTGTATTCTGAATACTCATCCCCATGCCTCCTGTTTCTTTCTTTTTTTTATTATTATTATTGATATAACAATAAATTAAGACTCCTCCATGTATACCTACAGGCTTGTGTTTTATTATTACCTCCTGCCTCTTTGGGTGCCTGTTGTGGTTTTAATAAATTAAGACTAGTCTGTGCTCATATTTGTGTATGAGGGAAAAACAATTCTGTTAGTTACATGTTTAAATATTGCCTTTTTTTCTCTCTCATATATAACAGATATATGATCATTTAAATGTAGAAAGAAATAGAGAGCAAAACATATAATACAGGAATACAAAGGAGACTCAATAAACAAAGAAATGCTAAAATTAATTTTGATGAACTTGCCTTACTCTCTGATCGATGGTTTTGTTTAATATGTGCTGGAGCATTTTATTGGCTAGATGATTATATCATTTACAGTGTTTAAAAATAAAGTATTTTATTTTGCCCCCACTGCTCATCTTTTTATCCCACACTACAATAGCAGTGATATATTGCAAAGCATGTTTAAGAAAGGACATTAGACCAATGCAGCTCTTCATTGGGTACTTTTTTATAACACAGTGAAGACATAGTTGTGTCACAATATACGTGTGTGTGTGTGTGTGTGTATATATATATATATATATATATATGTGTGTGTGTGTGTATGGATGTATCTCATATGTCATTGTACAGTTATTTCTTAAACTTAACTCCTATACTTGATTGTTAGAATCATGCTAGTGAACATGAAATTTATGACCCTGCTGCTCCATATGTAAGTTGCAAAATGGAGTATTTATTGTTCATTAACTGGAACTAGGAACACTGGTAAATTTAAATAAATGATATGATTTGAAAACAAATAAAAACACAAATTCATTATTGCAGAATGACAAAGGTAACAGTTTTATAGATGAAATCCAGAGTCAGGCAAATGATACTGAAGACAATCTGGTTATGTAATGTCACAGCTGAAAATACACCAAGTATAATTAGGAAAATATGGTGTTCCACCCAATTTGTGGTGCACAAAATTCTAGTGTGACTTATTTTACAAGTTAGTAGGCATCACCCACAGTTCCACAATGATAGCACTGTGATTTTTTAATTTGCATGGGGATATACCAAATGAATAATTCCCCCACCCAGGTGTAATTTCACAATTTAATAGTTTATGCCTAGACCACATCCATACTACGGTATCATACAGTAGTGCACAAGAAAGAATTTGTTTGTTATAAAATGCTACTTTACTCAGAACATTTACACATTAAGAAAATATTAAAAAAATATTTGAAAAATGTAGCAGCACCATTGCAGTAGGAATACTAGAGATATTACTCTTCTCTCTAGAAGCCTGCACAGACATATATATGTATATATGTACATATTTATACACCATTAAATGTGTATATTATATACATATACACACTATATATTAGCTGTAGACCTCCACTCACCATGCTAGTTTAGTTCAGTATGCAGATGACTCGACATTAATATGTGTGCCTCAACAATAAATAAGCTCCGAGACATTACCCAAAAATCTTTCGCCTCTGTAGAAACCTGGCTCAAAGAATCAAACCTCCTACTCAACCTGAAGAAAACTAAGTTAATGCTTTTCACCTCAAAAAGTTGTCAAAATCAAAAACAATCATTTACCATAAAGTCAGCAAATAATCCTGTCATTGAAACTATAACTCACAGTAAACTTCCAGGCATTATAATAGATGACAATCTCAAATGTGACCACCATATACAGCACACCATTAAATCTACACACCAAGAACTATTCTCCCTTTATAGGATCAATGGATACCTTACAGATACTGCAAAAAAAACTTTAGCCACCACCTTCTTACTGCCAACTCTGATATGCTGCTCCTATCCTAACAAACATAAACAATACTCAAAGAAAGAAACTTGCCTCCTGCTACAAATAAAATAGTTAAATTTGCCACCAGTCTCCCTCAAGGACTTATCACTGTCTTAGCTTAAAGCAATTAAACTGTCTTAAATTGCACAACTAACATATTCTCAACTGATTACAGCACACAAACTCATTCATCATCCAGAAAAATGCCCTACACAACAAAACTTATTACTACCCTACTGTCCAGCAAGGGGCCTTCATTCTAGTAACAGATTTTTATTACTTACAAATAAGTCAAATAATGTTGCAGGAGATTCGCTTTACTCCTAATGCAAGCTAAACCCTGGAATAGTATCCCCATGCAAATAAAACTCTAACAAACTCAGTAGTTTTAAACCACTGCTTAAACCAATCCTGGTCCTGTACATGTCATCACATGGTTAAAACTTTTTCACCTGACAATACTATTCATATACTCTCAAACGTAATATTTTCAACCTCTTACTGAAATTATAAAACAATTTTTATACATAACTGCTACCTATACAATCCATTAAGTTGCACTTTGTGCTTTCGGTTTAGTAACTTCCACCTTTGTAAAATCTTAGAATGTACATGTATAAATGCAACTACTGTTTGAGTATAAATGTAAATAAAAATGTAACTACTCTGTGTTTGACTGGAACTCAGTATAATGCAGTGTAAGCAAATGGAGCTTTTCTCCCAGAGCCTCTGCTAAAAATGGGTATTAACCAGTTGGACTTTCCTGATAAACAAAGACAAATAAATAATAAATAAGATGTAAATATGCACACAGATACACACACACACACACACACACACACACGTGTGTGTGTGTGTGTGTGTGTGTGTGTGTGTGTGTGCGCCCAAGTGTACAATACTTAATTGAACTAATTGTATTTGAAAGCTTATTAATGTCAGTAACCTGAACTGCAAAAATATTATCCGACACCCTAGTGCCATTTGTTACCACAAGGTCAATTTTTTTGTCAATGCCATCCACTCTAAAAGTGCTTTCAAATTATTATTTAAAAAGTTACTATTAACATAGTTTGGATATAAAATTATTTTCCTGAAACTACTTACATGCAATTAGTTAGAGAGATAATCTGATATTATTGAACAAGCTGTTAATTAACAGAGTGAGGGACTGTGTGTGTGTGTGTGTGTGTGTGTGTGTGTGTGTGTGTGTGTGTGTGTGTGTGTGTGTGTGTGTGCTCTCATATCTACTTTGAAGTGGTGTTTGAAAGCTTTGAATATCCAAGACTCCATCCCTCCACAGCTGCATTCTCAGCTCTTTTATTTGGAAGAAATGTATACACGTGGTGTATAGTACATAGGGTAGGCACTCTAAGAATTACAGAGAAAAAGTCAAATGTGATTTGAAAAAAACAAGATTGGACCTAGATGTGGTTTCATTAAATAGTACTAGATTAGCCACACTTAACTTCATTTCAGAATATCTCCCAAAATACTACACCTGTAAACATTCAGGATCATCTGTAGTACTGTCCCTGTAACCACCGAGTGCTACAGCCTAGTTCTCTACTCTCTGGCAATATGGGCCAACAGTCTACTTCCAGCCCATCTGTGGTGAGTGTGATTACATTAGGTGTTCTAAGACAGTGCAGCAATGGCCTTATGCTTTACCAGCTGCTCAGTGCTTCGAACAATTGATAGTACAATCTGCAAGATATGTAAATATTATGAAACATGGAGATGAGTCTCTTGCATCAACCCTTTATCAATAAGCATCATACATCCACATATTTAAATCACTTACAACACATGACTACTCAGCCTTTTTGTTGAGGCTGTAAAGAAAAAATTGCCAAAGCCTATTAGATCTTGGCCTCCAGCACATAAGGCAACACCTACTCATTCTCCACACCCACAATACTTCACCTTCACACAGATCACTATGTAGTCACCAGAAAAACAGGCCTAAGCACACCAGGCTCAATAAATACTTCCACACAGGGAAATGTCCATCACAGATGACACTATAGTTAGTCATATAATCTCTATACTCACCAGATTGGACAAGAATAGGGTAACTGTAAGCTACTTGTCTGATGCTAGGAACCAAGATGTTACAATCGCACTAAGGTCTCTTAAAAAGACATCACGTTCATATGTTCATAATGAGTGAGACATGGTTCCAGTACAATGACAGCACTCCCTCTATGCCAGGTTTCTGTACCTACCATGCCTTCAAGCCTTGGGGCGTATCTCCATTTGTCAGAAACACCCTGTTCTCACATCCAATTACCCACAACCCTAACATGGAGCTCCTGGATACTACATTAGTACCATTGATGGTTGATTGGTGGTGCAGTGGTGCAGCGGTTAATGTTGTCGCCTCACAGCAAGAGATTCACTGGTTTGATTCTCAGCTGGGGTGCCTTCTGTGCGAAGTTTGCATGTTCTCCCTGCGTTTGCGTGGGTTTCCTCCGGGTACTCCGGTTTCCTCCCACATTCTAAAGACATGGGTCTGGAGCATCTCTCCCTGGGCATCCACTGAAAACAGTCTCTGTGGAACCTAGTCGGACTTTCCCGGTCAACAAATGTTAAATAAATAATAAATAAATAAATAAAATAAATATGGAACCAAATATCTTCTTGCTAGGGGGACTTAGTTTACCCAAGCATTGATTGTAGGGGAGAGAGAGACTGGTCAGTCATTGACTATAGGTGACTTAGATTGCCTAAGTATTGACTGTAGGGGGGTTGGGTTACCCAAGCATTGACCCTAGGGGACTTAAATTGCCAAAGCACTGACTGGCACACTTACACCTCTGAAATTTATATGTTTAGCATTTGTTACACTTTGTAAATACCAATTCACTAAGTCATGTTGTAAAACTATCCACTAAAGGCTCTAATGTCCTTGGCCTGGTCCTTACCTACCTAGTTCCCACCTGTACCCCACCACCTATCTCCTCAGCTTTAGTTAAATCTGACAACAAATCAGTTATTTTCTCTTTCAGGTATAATGGTATCATCCAATCACCAAATGAGACCATATTTAGAGGACTTCTCCAGGGCAAACTGACTTTAGATTGTAAAAGACCTATGCAGAATTCCCAACAATCCCACCAAAGTGGACCCAACTGAAAGGGCTACTACATTCACCTCCAATTTTTACTAGCACCTAAACATCAACACAGAAAAGTATGTACCTTTCCATGCTACATACAATGATAAAGTCAGGAAAAAAACTCTCTAGTGCAACACTTATGTTGATGAACTATACAACAAAAAAGGAAACCAATGTAAAAGTTAAAAAGAAATTCCAATCCCCCAACCTCAAGTCAACACTGAAATATGTCTTCAAGGAATCTAACAACTCTATTACAAAATGTGAAACAGAGTTCAAACTTAAGGTTGCTAAAGACATCAAAGAAACCACAAAAATTTCTTCAGTAATATCAGGAAATTAAGGAATAATATTCAAAAATACACTGAGCTCATCCATAATATCACGTTTCAGTGTATGACCAATATACTGGCAGAGAAATTTAGTGCTAACTGTGCCCCACCTACTCACATTATTCCACTCACAATTCCAAAGTTACATTAGGGGGAACTAAATTTTAAGGAATAAGTCTTAGTGTTCATGCAAAGGCTAAAAATATGTTTCTACAGGACCAGATAACATACCAGGTTGCACGCTCGTAAGTACCAAGTATGCACTAGCCAAGCCTATACTTAGACTATTGTCCTGATACTTGGAGAACACCCACTGTAAAATGCCCCCCTTACAGTCCTAGGTAATTGCAGACCCATTACTATCATCAGCATTACATACAGAGCCATGGAACATATCATAGCAAAACTCATTTCAGGAAACATAGGCAATTTAATTGATCTAGACCCCATGCACTTTGGTGTTGTAAAGGGTAGGTCCTGCCTCCTGAAACTGGCTAATGTCTTTCAAATGGTTACACAGTGACCACTCTGTTCACACTGCTTACCTTGACCCGTCCAAGGCTTTTGACACTATCCCACATGCAGGTATCACTGAAAAGTTAGACAAACAATGTAGATCCCACCCTACATTGTCTAGTGGATTACAAGGTGTATACTCAACAGATCACATGTAGCGAAAGTTGCTGGTTCCTGCTCTGAATGTAAACTTGTAATTAATGGGGTACTGCAGGGGTCGGTGCTGAGCCATCTTGTTTGTCATTTATTTGGCAGACATCCAAGCCAATATCTTTGCAGTGTGGTTGACCAAGTTTGCTGATGAGTGCAAGCTGGGCACTATTATTCGCTCATCCACTGATATTAAACTGCTCCAACAAGGACTGGAATATGCACATACTTGGTGTACTGAAAACGGTTTAAGCTAAATGCAAAAAAAAAATATAGCATAGTAGCATTTGACAAAAATGTTAGCATCTCATATGTTATATTACTCTTCTTCAAACAGATACAATCAGAAGAAACCTGGGTACTTATGTGGACAACTCTCTCTCATTCAATCATCATGTCTCTACCATTATCAAGAAATTATTTTTTCTGGCATGTTTAATTTCCAAAGGTATACCTCAAATCTCCTACAAATTTTATTTTAGTACTGCACTTTTTCTTTTCAGACTCATCATGGAATACATTGCTTCTTTTAGTATGTATAAATCTAAGCATATCACTCAACAGGAAAGTCCCAATTATTTTTAAAATAAAAAAAAAAATAAAGGCCTTAAAGCATTTAACTACCCCAGTAGGTTAGCATAATTCTCCTTATACTCTGTAGCCTACCAGTTACACCAAGATTTCCTGTGTCTTGCTTTTCACACTATAAAAGACTCAGTCTTATTTGGTCACCTATTTATTCACAAAACCAGTAGCTCTACAGTCATACAAGGGATCAAAGATAACACCAACAAGTAAATAAGGTTACTAGAGGAGTAGGTTCCTGAATCCGTGCATTCCAAGCCCATGGAATACGTTATTATTAGGTAAATCAAAGTGCAACTTTATCTGTCTTTAAAGCTAGTCTTGATAAGTGGCTGGGTAGACACAGATCTACACAGGGATTATCATGCATGAAACTGCCTGATTTGAATGGTGAACACTATTAATAAAAGGAGACAAGAGCTTTTAAGTTTATTAGCTTAAAGGTATATATGGCTAGGCATCTCATACTTGCTGCTATCATATACCTAGTATCAGTCGTATATGAAAACAGAGTTAAAAGCAGAATGGTTTTAGCTGTGGTGTGCAAAACATATATGAACTATGTCTGCATGAAAAGCATTGGCAATGCCCTTCAAAGACAGGCATAGGAAGCACCAAGTTCCTCACTGAACACAACACTGAAAACACTTGCAGCTATCTACTAACAAGCTGTATGTCCCCCAGGAATCATAAGCTGATAATAGTTAGCGATCTGAATATTGATTGGCTGGACCCCCCACAAGTCGCAACTAAACAAGTTTGCCATTTCTCTTAACCTTACTCATCTTGTCAGGAAGGCACCCAAGCCAACCTTATTACCAGTAACATTACTCTGTTATATATTCTATTAACAAATATAGCTAATAAACTCCTTCAGCTGCAAGTATTACTTAACTCTATAAGCAATCATTGTCTTACATTCTCCATCTGGTCTGTCAAAAGTAAAACTGCACCCACTCAACTTTTTTTGTCTTGACTAGAAGTGCCTCAGACTCTGCATCTGATGTTCTACTTGTGGAGCTTCAAAATGTAGCTTTGAGCCCTTTTTACAGCTGTTTTGTGCCCACAACTGCTTTCTTTATTTTCTATAATCTACTCACCCTAATATAGACAAACTATATCCCATTATCAAATATAGAAGGTGAGGGAATCGATTGTTGGCTCACTGACAATATCTGATAACTCCTCGAAAAAGAGATAACTCCTGAAGGAAAAGGAAAAATGACCCTACTAACAGTAATACCAACAGCTAAAGAGAAATACTTGAATATGCACCAATCCTTTAAAAGAAAATTACTGCAGGGAGCTACAACCCACATATCTGTGCCACCCCAAATAATTTTGGAATGTACTACGACATCTGGGCTCTTCCAAAATCTTAACAAAAACATGTAACAGTCATACTCTCACTGCTTCAATAATTAATAAACTTAATGGCATCTCCACCATACCTTTTCAATGATCCACCCATTATAACACCCAGCTTACTGTTAAATAAGGTTCTTCAAATTACCCCTTTAACTTTATAATCATATAAAAGTATCAAGTGCAAAAATGCTAGAAAACAGATTGTGGATGCTAAACAAACTTCCATTACATTTACCCCTAACCCTGTAACTAGGTTCTCCCATACTCTGCAAGTCCTTATTTACCTGTTCAGCCTAACTCTAACTGCCGAAACTCTGCAGCTTAGTTTCAAACATGCTCTGTTCATACTTCTGGTCAACTTCTCCACACCCTCCCAGCAAAAAAATTCTGTCCCATATCTAATCTTTACCCACCTACCAAAGACAGCATGGCTTTTGTCCCAACTAAAGCACATCGGCATGCATTCCAACATGGAACAAGGTCAGCTTACTTGTGCTGTTTTTATTTTATCTAAAAAGTGCTTCTGATTCTGTTGACCCTTCCTTTCGAATCAACAAACTAACAGATACTTGTCTCCCATCCACTGTGCTACAGTGATTTCACAGCTATGTTACCAATCAAACTTTTACAATACGCTATCCAAACTCCTCCTGTGTAACCAGGACCATAAACAGAGTATCTCAACGGTCAGTTCTAGGGCCCCTTCACTTCTCACTATTCATTAATGATTTTTCCCAGATCTGTCACAGACCAGCTGCGTCTTAAAAATGATAATAGTGTCATAGCTAAAGCTAATAAAAACTTTAACACACTTAACTGCGATCTCCGGGAAAACTTTAAAACTATCTGCAGTTGGCTTTACATTAACATATGAGACTGTTAATACCCAGTTATGGCATTTGGGTAAGCTGCATAATTCTGACAGCATGTCTATCACAGATCCATTAAAAAACATCTTACCTTTGAAAAAGCATCAAAAGTATCTTGGCCTTACCTTTGATCATGACCTCTCATTCAAAGTCCACAAGGAATCCCAGATCAACCAAGTGCTTCCTACTCCTCCCCAGAACTGTATACAGTCTTTCTATTATTGACCTTCGCTCCTCACAAAATATTATCTTACTTTGTGCTGCTGAGAAAAAAACATTACCAGACTGATTAGCCTTGCTAACAACAGAACATGTCACTGCACTACCGTAAATAGAACCAACTGGCTCCTTATCTCTGCTAGTGCTACATTTCTTCTCAACACTCTTTTCGAAACTGAAAGATACTGCCCTCCTCTTCATAACAAACTTTCCATCAGAGAACATAAATATTTTATCAGGAACATTGATGGATTACAACTATTAAGGCCTTCTTTCGCTCTCTCCTGCTGAAAGAGTATTCGCAAGATACTTTCTGCCACCTGGAATAACATCCCTTATAATATTAAGGAAAATAAGCAAATTCTGCTTTTTAAGAAATCCATCAAGCCACTTCTTTCTAATGATAATAAATGTAATGACTTTATAGACACTGGTTGATTTATGTCAAGAAGTTACTTTTCTGCAATTAACATGTCTGATCTATTTTCTTTCATTATGATATAGGACTCGGGGACCTGCTTATTTACTTTTATGGGAAGTTATGCATTTGTGTGTTTGCTACAAGCCTATAAACTTTAGTGAAAGAAGCTCAGCAAGACTTATACTCATCTTCCTACAGCAGTCCCCTCTTCATCAGTCCAGGGGGGTTGTGTTTATTATACAACTCTTAAACATATCTTAATATATCACCTTTGTGGATGTTACTTGGGTCACCATTTTCTTTTTCTCATCATTATATTATAACTTTCTTCACAGTGTTGTATATGTTTCAAGCTCTGTTGCTATATCCATTTGCTACTCAATTAATTTTATTTTCTATTTTATTTGTTTTCTGCTTTATGGCTGCTTGAATATTAATGCTGTAAACAATATTCTGTATTGTTTTTTGCTTTTGCCTATACGGCCCAGGTCATGACTGAAAAGGTTCCTTGGACCACTTCACTTACCCAGTAAACAGATTTTAAATAAATACATACATACACACATATATACATGCATGCATACATATATGTATACATACCTGCAAACAAAAAAATACCTACAAACATAAAATAAAATAAAATAAAGGGCACAGGAAAGTAAGAATCCTCTCCTATGTCAGTTTAGCATTACACCAAGTGCAAGTCAATCCCCAAAACTCATAGCCCTACGTAGAGTGATCACAGACAAGAAATACATATGTAGCCTGACATTTACATATGCAAATGCATACCTACACATATTGAAATACCCAACAAAACACGAACACATATTCATACAATTGGATACTATTGGTGTTTTGGTACATTTCATCAATGGTTGCTTCTTTGAGTAAGAGTGGATGGTCTTCCTATAGGAAAGGCCAACAGAACCTTGAAATTTAGTAGCCCATTAATGTTATACACACAGAGAACCTGTCAAAGATGTTTAGTACCCGTATTGTAGTAATAAGTTCTATGCACAGTAAGTACTATATGCAGTGCATGGCCAATTCCTATACATTATTGATCTTAATAATGTTTCAGTACACACACTCACTGAGCATGAACATTTTTTCTGAATTAAATTTGTTTTTTTTACATTTGATGTGGATACACAAAGCTGATATAAGTATACTTTTTTGCACTTGATCTGTTTCAGTGATAGTTAACAAAACTATACTGCATTTATTTGCTTGACTGAATATTGCTGGTCTCTGTCTGCATTTAGTTCAGCTGGTTTCACAATGGGGGTTGCTTTACATTCTGTGAAGCCAGCCTATCCAACGTGTGAGCTACTGGTCAAACAGCTTTTGTGTTTATCTGATTGCCTGGGGGTTTAACTTTTCTTTTATACTACTGGTATAAAAAGTTAAATTTCTGTGAGACTGTGACAGTATCAGAGTTGCTTCTTGTAGCCTGGCTGTGATCAATTCTATAACCATCTGGATACACAAAGGTGATATAAGTATGCTTTTTTTGCACTTGATCTTCTCATTCAAAGTTTCCATCCTGCCCCCCCCCCCCCCCCCCCAGCCATAACCAGGTTAAAAAACTTCTCAAAAGCTGACTACAATCTCCTAAGGGAGGGTAACATCACCCCACTCTAGAGGATGCAGGCAACTATGCTGAAAAGTACGCCATTGCAGTATGCAAGCACTTGTACAACTGTATGGACTCAGCCATACCTAATAGAACTAAAACCTGTTTCTCAAGGAAACACCAACCTATTTGGTGGACATATTCTATCAACAGGCTTTACAACAAAAGGAAGAAACTGTTGTCTAAGGGTAAAAAGGCACAGATTCCCAGTTGGAAAAACTTCCTCCATAGCCTCAAAAAGCAAATTAGATAGCTAGTGAAAACCTCCAAAGCCAATTATGAATCAAAACTACCCTCCAAAACAAAGGGAAACCACAAATCCTTCTTCAGTTAAGTCAGGAACCTCCATGGCACAGTCCAGGTTTATTCTGAATTAGTTCTTTGATTAGCCAATCTGCTAGTAGATAGGTTCAGTGCAAAAGTCACCACCCATCCCCCCAAAGGCTCATTTGACATCCCCGATACTTGCCCCACACCTCACATCTCGGCAAAGAACACAGCTTCAATGGGACCTGATAGTATCCCAGGCTGTATTCTGCACCATCTCCAGCAAGAAATAGCTTCACCACAGAGCACGCTATTCAACCACAGCCTAGGTACAGGCTTTATTCCAGCAGAGTGGAGAACTGCCATTGTCATCCCCTTGCACAAAGGTGGTGCCACTACTGACCCTGGAAACTATCGCCTCATTAGCTTGACAAGTCTGATCTGTGAAGCCATGGAGTAAATTATTATGGACCTAATAAACAAAGACATAGGCAATCTCCAAGAACTTGACCCTTCCCAGTTTTGTTTCAAAGGAAGATCTTGTCTGTTGAACCTGGTTGACTTTTTTGAGACTGCTACCAAGGTTATGGATTATGGACAGTCAGTACATACAACTTACCTTGACTTGGCCAAAACCTTTGACACAATCCATTGCCTCCAACACTTGTCCTATGTGGACAGGCTGAAATCACTATCACTCTACTCGGTATCATACAGTCTGCTCAGAGATAATCTATATCTCACCTACAAGACAATCTCAGACCCTGCCCTACTAGAGATGCTCCATATCCATAAGTCTAACTCCTTGTGCATTACCCGCTCGAAAGGCCTGAACCTAATATGCTGAAGAGACAGGTTTGTCTCCCAGAGGCTGCCAAGCATGGCCGGCCTTAGGCATAGGTGAAATAAGCAACCACCTAGGACACCGTAAAGGCCAGCCTGATAAAGGGCACAGTTTTTATTTGTGTATTTATTTTAATAAAAGTTTGCGCTCTTCTCTGCGCCCTGTTGAAATGTAACCAGAAGCCGGAACCATGGGGGAGGGGCGTGAGTGCCCTCCCACTTACAGCTGCAGGTTGGCCAGGACAGTTAAAAAAATAAATAAATAAAAAAGAAAATAAAAAAACTTTACTTCGCGTTATGCATGTCTGCTGTAAGGAGGAACATGAATGTGTGTACGTCACTACACGTTTGTTTCAAAAAGGTTCTGCTCCCCTCCTTCCCTCTGCTTGGTTTGAGAAAAGTAAGCAACTGTAAGAATGGCGTTTGGTGTTATCAAACGATGTTATGATTAAGTTGTTGCAGGGTCAGTCTACGGGGTTTCAACAACTGCAAATCTATGTGCATTATGAGCCCTAAACTTTTTCTGCTAGGAGTAACCAGTCGCTTAATGCTGCTAATGGCAATCGTTGCTGTAATACCACTCCCTCCTCATCTACCTTAGCTTTTTTGAGTATGTTGTTTTGCAAAGGTATTTACACCAGATATTTCCGCTCAGAGCTCAGATTCTCTCTCTCAGCTGGCATGAAATTTCTGAGGGGGGAGGGGGGGCAGAAACCTACTGACATAACTAACCTCCATAAAAGTCCTTGGCCAGATTGTGGCTGAAATGACTATGATAAACTGCTGTTATGTGTACATTATGGCTTTTTGCTACAATTTGACATTAAGTTTTTGCTAGACTGTTTAAAAGACCCATGATAGCTGTTGCAACAGTTTATTACACACTGTCATTTTAAGCAGCCACAAGACAGCTGTTAAGTGTGTGTTTGTGTTTTTTTTTTTTTTTAAACCAGAAAACAAAGTGGACTGGTTGTCAGCCTTGGCCAGAACCCAAGCACAGTAGGGCATAGCAACATACAGTGTGTACTTTTTTTTTAAGTGCGAAACCAAATAAAGTAAACTACTTCTACAGACAATTAGAATATGTCATGGTAATTTACACATGTGAAGATGTATGCACTTGTCAGTCAATTAAAAGAAAAACAAATGTATATATTGTACAGACAATTTAAATGTGTGTAGCAATGGTGATTTTTTTACAAGTGGAAATAATTGCAATTAATACAATTTACATAAAGAAGACATATGTGTTGTATCTGCAGTAGGGCTTGTAGTGCAAAGCAGCTGATTTTTTATTAATAGTAGTGTGTATTTTAAGTATTTGCCCTAGAGTGGAGAGTTAACCGGGGCAGTCCATATTCTACTTGTAGGATTAATACATTCTTGGCTATAGTCATATGTTCTGTAGGGCTAAGTAGATGTGATTAACTTGGAGCCCAGTTGCATTTGGTATAAAGGGGTAGGTTATCATATCTGTTTTGCTAGTGAAAGTGTGGGGTTTGGAGTTTTTCCTCAGTTTCTTTGTCCAGTAACTAGTGGTAACTGGTTACCTTTTGTGTCTCAACTGCAAGTTGAGGAGTTTAGGAAGCTTGGGTGCCTAATATTTGACTTAATTAGCTTATTTTGAAGCTGGCCAGTAGCATAAACTACAAAAATTTTTTACACATTGTTGTCAGAGTGGGGGTGGTTGATATTCTAATATTAAGGTATCTGAATATAATTGAGTTAAATTACAGATGGTGTTTGGCTAGGTCATTAATGAAGAGAGAAAGTAGTGGCCCTAACACAGCTGCTTCTGTTGCTGTATCTGAGAAGTTAAATTTTTGAAATGGCTTCTGAACCAAGTTAAAGTAGTCAGACCAAAGTTAAAATTGCTAACTGTATACAGACATTATGATTGTGTTGAAAGCTCTTGTTATATCAATAAAGTCGCCCATGTTGTTGAATCATATCACTGAAAATGGAGTTTGCTGTGTATAAGTCTGCTATTGTCCTAAGAGTTTCTAAATCAATGTTGCTTGTCACAGAGAAGTCTGTATTTATTTATATTTTCCCAGAGCTGCTTGTATATTAGCTTACCAAAGATCTTAATTATAAGACAAAAGCTATGGGCCTGTTTTCACTGTGTTCTTTAGGGTTTGTGTTTTTTTAAGAGGTATTATAAGAATGTTTAAAGGCTGTGGTGAAATGGCTGTCAGAGAAGAGTTTAGCTATATAGAGAACTGACTTTAGGAATGGATGGGGGGTGTTGGATAACTTGTATGACAGAACAGGATCCAAGATATTTAGTTTCTGACATCCTGATAAATAAGGTGCCTAAAGTGAGAAACTGGATTATAAACTGCTAAAGTATATTGTTGGGAATCTTGGGGGTGAGAGTCATGGACATCAGTGACAATTGCTGTGGGTGTTTGGGTTTAGTTGAACTCTTTAGTGTTCTGTTTTGTCAGGGCTTTGAATTTCATCTGTTAGAAATTTTCTAAATTCATTAGAAAACTTAAGGAACTTTGCAAAAGTATGGTCAGATTGATTTGGTTGAGGTTGGTAACATCACCTGTGAATGTTTTTAGCTCTTTGTAGAAATGTTTCTGGTTGGATGTCAGGATGGTTTGTTCCTAAGTAAAGTTGTCTTGGCTGTGTTGGTGGCAATTCTTTGATTAGTTCCATGTGTTTCTGGATTTGAGCATTTCTTTAATCTCAGATGTCTGGTGGTGGTTTTTCAGTGGCTAGATTTTTCCTGTGCAAATGGAAGCTTGCATGACAACAAGGGCCTTGGATTGACATGTAGATGTCCCTTTCAAAAGCAATAATGGTAGCCCTTGGGATATTTGTAAAGGTGTCCTTGCACATCCTGACAGGGTATATGAGGTCCTTGTGGTACACGTGTTGACATGAGCTAGAATGGGGTAGGGTAGAGAGAACTGAAAGCACTCCTACAGCCTAAAAGAGAGAGGCTACTAAGAAAGGATTTCACTCCATATAGTTCATTGGTCTGAGAACAATTAAGGTCTTTTCTGAAACAATGAATGTCACTGGTTTTGTGGGTTTAGGTCTCTGGGAAGAAGATGAGGCCTGTCTGCATCAGATGGATACCTGAGCATAGACCAGGGATAGACATCCTTCATAACTGTCTGGATAACAGCGTCATCCAGTCAACTTTCACTCTGTAGGGATCAAGGCCCCCACCCAATCAAAAGTGAATGGGCTCAAGATCCATAGGAGGACAAAAAAAAAACAGCAATTTTAAGGTTAAAACAGATGCGTACATTCTTGGCAATCCTGAAAAAGTTGTCTGGTGGTGGTTATTTACTATGTGATGATAAAGCAGAAAAATATTTTATTGTGATCTATGGTGGAACCCTATAGTGCTTCACTTAAGACTAAAATGGATAATATACAGAGTTACAGCAAACCATAGTACTTAATTTTATATTTGCTGTGTATTACATAGGAATAAGTAAAGACTTTCTGGTTGTCAATCTCTGAGAGGAGAAACTCTAACACTGGGTATTGCAAGCTATTTGAAATCGGTTTACAAAGTTCCAAATGGACTTCATAATGGTGTTTAAAATTTTCATAGACATGAACATCTCCTACTTTACCTTTTACTAAATGGTGGCACAACTGACGTAGCCTAGTCATTTGTGTGTCATTGTTGACAGCAGTCCTGCACTTACTTTCTACTTCAGGTAGAAAGGCATATAGCACCACCCTGACTTTGTGGAATTTTCAGCTAATCTCCATTTCTAGTTCAGCCTGTGTCTGTGCCCTTTAAAGTTCATTTTCCTTGGGGAAAGAGAGTTCTGTCATGCCATAGCAAACGAGCGGTCATCGTCCAGTTTAATATTCATCATACTGATCAAGGCTGAAGTAGTCTAAGCTACATAGGTTGTATTTTAAGGATATAATGGCTGGCAGCTTTCAATTACCTTGCATGCACCTTAAATGCCAGGTTTGGTTGCCAAGCATTTCAGAGCTTTCCTACTGGCAAAGAGAATGCTCTTCTGTGGAGTCTTGGGGATCAGTCAGTTTGTGCTATTTATTTGCTAGGAAGATAAGTTCCTTTTGGAGAAAAAGTCTTCCATATACAATGGAGGCAGTCTGTGTCGAAACAAGCTATTTCCAAGTGATTGTCACAGGTTACCTTTTGTTCTCACCACAGCAGAACTAACCGACAGTTTTAAGATGCATGTCAGGTCCTTGGCTTCGTCAATGGCTCTTTGGAAAGGATTTGGTTCTAAAAATATTCTAGAAGCAGCAATGTGGTCCTCTGTATATACACTTACAAATCACTAGAAGCTAGATTGTTTCTGCAGGTCTAGATCAGGCTTTTCTAGGATCAGTCTCCAGGGGTTTCTGTTCCCTTTCACCCACAAGTTGCCCTGAGGTATGGTAATCTGCTCATATAGCTTAGGCTACTGCAGTGGTGGTTAACATGATGAATGCAGTACAATTCTGTGCAAGTTGGCTTACCATAACAGTAATTGTTTACTCCCTCCACCCCTGGTTTTCTGGTGTGTATTTTATGCCAGGGTTGGCATGAAAGCTCTGAAGGACTAGGCACTCAAATCTGTCTTGGTCAGCTCAGCTTTAGCTGCCTAATGGTTTGAGCACATTAAGCTTCTGAAGCTGGCTGGGTGTTGCATCCTTAGCAGGATATAACTCTTATAGCTAAGGCATCTGCAGCAGTGATGATTCAACCATCTACCATTATGGTAAGTTTACTTTCTTGCCCTTGACTGCCACCTGCATATTCTTGGTACAAGTACAGCTGCCCTTAGCAGATTTCTGTCAAACATTTTTCTTCATCAAAAGATGCCTTTTTTCAGCATTAATGTATATTAACACACACTGCTGCATCTTGACGTAATTCTAATCCATCTCTGGATGCTATTTTCACGGATACTGCTATAACTAAAATGTTTCTATGCCTGTCTAATTCAAGATAAATCATCAAATCTCTTCTGAATAACGGCCTTCTTAGAATGTTTTTACAAGGAACTGCATATGCAGAAATTCCATTCTTTGATCTGTTAATCCTGGTCTTGTAGGCACTATTTTGCCATGTACCCCTAAATGCCTTCTTTTAACATTGTCCTTTCATATGAAACCAGAAATATTCCACAATTACAAAAAGGTGTGGGACTTGGATGTTCTATATAGTTTCTTTGAATTGTTTGAGATGGTTTAGCTGGTGTTGCCAACCTGAGCAACACTGTATTTGTGTTAGTTTTGTAATATGATTGTCCTTTTTCAATACAAGATGCCTAGTCTTGTATGGTAACATCAAATGTACAAAGCTATATGTGGCTAGTTTAAAACTGTCCATGTTCATCTTCATGAATTTTTCTTATCAGTTTCCTTGTCATATCCAGATCAGTACTTGGCCACTTTTCTATATAATGACATAATGTCATTTTTACACCGACATGCACTGTTTTTACTTCAAAAGCTGGTCCTGTTTATTTTGCTTGTTTAAACAACTGATTTTAAACACTTTTATACAAATCAGTTTGTTCTAATACCTGAAAGTTGCTATTATTTACTTTCACTTAAGTTGTTTAAAATACTTTATAAACCTCACTACGTTTACTTGTAGCAGGATTTGCCCCTTGGCTTGTACCTTGCTTAATGTAAATTTTACTGTGTATTGCTGTGAGCTTTTATTATTGTTCATATTGAATGGTAAATTGCTTATTACTGTTTGATCAAATTAATAACACACAATGTTTAAAATTATTCTGTTTTTGTTTACTGACTTCACTGCTACAGTAAGGCAAAGACCTAAACTTGGATAGGATGCCAGTCCATCCTAGGATGCACAGACATTCAAATACTTAACACAAGTGCATGTGTGTGTAATTTGTGAGGACCATAGACTCACATGCCTAGTTTGTGCAGTTGCTTTTATGTTCTATTCAGCTGAGATCATTCATTTGATTTAAAGCAGTAACCCCAAGTGAAGTAAGGGTGAGTAAGCCCCTATATACTCATGTAGCCCCTTGACATATAAAAGCTAATGCAAAGGTCTTCTAATCTTGAATTAAGTTAAAGCATTGCTGTAGTGAACCATTTCAAATGAAACTGGCTTATTTGATCGACCTGGTAAAAACTCCCCAAAGACACTAGCAGAACCTCCCACATGCCTTGGGATATGTAAGGAAGTGGAGAAACCCATGTGGACCCAAGGATAACAGACATACTCCCATACAGTACACCAGGTGAGAAGTGGTCCAAAGAACCCCACAAACACCAACAACTAGCAACCAAACAAGTTGACAGGAGACGGCTCCTTGTACTTAATCTCCAAAAAATAGAACGCCGTCCCTCTCAGACAAATTGACAATCTAAAATACTTTAAACCACAACTAAAAAAAAACATTTAGTAGACTTCTGGCTGTGCTTCTGCATTTCTCTAAGCCTCCCCTTATTTTTCACTACTGAGCATAATGTGTCCAATAATTCCTCCTAATTTTTTTTCCAGTGGATGAAAATCTGCTGCATACTCTTTCCCTCTCCAAACAATTGTAAACTAATTCTTGTTGATACAAATTTATTTTTGCAATTATCAGCATATCGTGCTGCATTATTGAAGACTGTTCTTTAATCGGCTTGATTTTGTGACTCTAAAACTGAAGTCTTCACACAGATATCCACCACTGTTAATTGCTATGATGAGAAGTAACTCTGTATATTGCAACACAAATGCAACCATGTGTATTGTATGTAAATGTGTGATTATATTCTTCTTCTTTTGTGGATCTGAGTGGTTTGCATGCATCATTGGTAATGCTGTAATGTGATGAGAATGAAACTCTGTATTGAATGTGAATCCCTGTTCATTGTATATAAATGCATGCATTTCTTGTGTATATATATATATATTTGTCAGTTTTTAGTTTTTCTCCCAGGGCCACTGCTGAGAAGGAGTTTATTGCCTAGTCAATCTTTCTTGTCAAGTGCAATAGATAAATCTAGTCTCATAGCTGAAAGGATAGTAACAAATGGTACTTTAAATAAAATATAAGCGATTGGTGCAAAGGACGTTATTAGTTAGAAAAGGAATGGTAAAGTCCTAATGTTAAGCAGGGCCAAAAGAAAATGTGATAACATGGTAAGCTAAGTGATTCTTCCTGGGTGATGCGTATGATTCTGCACTAATATTTCTTTACTCATTGTTGTGGGAAGTATTAGTTTTGATTGCCAAACTTTCTTCTTGAAGAATTTACATTTATCCAGTACTGATGAGTGAAGGCAGCAGATTTTTACAACAGTGTGTGGTAATGCAGCTCTTCCTCAGTTACAGATTTCTTTAATGTGGAAGTGTTCAGATTTCTCTACTGCAGAGATTGTTATATTCCGTGATATTGGCGGATTGTAATGACAGATGTCTGAGTGGCCTTTTATGTTTGAAATTTTCTGGAATGGGTAGTTTTTGTCATTATTGGTTTACACATTTTGTTTATTTGCTTATTAAAAGACTGCTTAAAACTACAAATTTAAAACACATTCTAACAAGTGGTGCTGTATTACATAAGGAATATAATTTAGTGCAGTCAGGAAGTTGAATCAAAGAACAAATACATGTATGCATGGCCATAAAAATGTGTGCAAGGAGTCTGTTTTGAAAACTGCCCAAATGTAAACTTAATCCTCCAATGACCAGATGCATTTTCTATAGATATGGGTTTTCATGCAGTTTCAGTGGCAGAGAATGTTACTGTTCATGCTAAGCCTATTTTCATTGTGAGATTGTATTGTTTATCAAATGGCTGTGTTTGTGCTATTCTAGCGTAAGCTTCTGTACACAGGGAGGAGAGAGGTTGCTATTCTTTCACTGAGCTGTAAGGCGTGCTCGCCTACCCCAAAGTAAATTAAACTCTCTAGATAGCAACCCTTTGAACCAAGGCACATGGGCTTCTATTTTCTGAAGACATGACTTTTACAGTAAAGTATGTGTGAAGGAGCAAACAGATAAAGCAGGTTTATTAAAGGAAATGTCCACCTTCACTTGCAGTTTAAACTACATTACAAGGTATCCTTTCTTCTATGATTTTAATAATTAAAGGAAATGACTGGACTGGCTTTCTTGGGGAGTGAATGACTGGAGTTGCATTTTTGGGGACTGACCTACCTGTGAGCGTGGCTCATAGGGGTGTTTCATGAGTATGGCGTAGGAGGAGCTTAAGGGGAGCCAGAGCACTACATCGCCTAGGGCGCCATATCAGCTAAGGCTGGCCCTGATGCCAAATCTCTGGAATAGACTTCCCATACATGTCAAACAGATTATGTTGCTGACCCTCTTCAAGCGCAACCTTGATGACTGGATGGGAAACCACAACTTTGTCCCAGGGATTCCACCTGTGCCCGCATTGACAGGGGTGACAGGTGCTGACTAAGGTTTCTTTTTTGGGGATAAACTCTTGGTGAGGCTTGCAAGGGCCTCAGGGCCATTAGCCTAGAAACCTCCTATGATCCTATGATTGTATAGTCCAAATGTTTATTTATTACTAATCAGATCAGACATGTATTACCTCTGCCAGTGTCATAGTACATCTCTATCTACTGTCAATTTTGTCATTTAGAAGTAAGCAGATATGAACTACATTGGCTATTAGCTTAGCTAGATTTGTTTTTGTCAATTCATCTATACATACAGTAAAATATCTCATGTGTATACCTACCTGTTTATG